>NC_091331.1:33591034-33656034 GCF_038502225.1 Cherax quadricarinatus
TGGACACATGAACCTGGGGAAAGTAGGATAGTATAGGACAGGAAGTGTGGAAGGGAGAATATCTGAGGGGACACTGATGGACTCCTGGACACATGCACCTGTGGAAGGTTGGATAGTATAAGACAGGAAGTGGGGAAGGGAGAATATCTGAGGGGACACAGATGGACTCCTGGACACATGAACCTGGGGAAGGTAGGATAGTATAGGACAGGAAGTGTGGAAGGGAGAATATCAGAGGGGACACAGATGGACTCCTGGACACATGAACCTGGGGAAGGTAGGATAGTATAGGACAGGAAGTGTGGAAGGGAGAATATCTGAGGGGACACATGCACCTGTGGAAGGTTGGATAGTATAGGACAGGAAGTGTGGAAGGGAGAATATCTGAGGGGACACAGATGGACTCCTGGACACATGCACCTGTGGAAGGTTGGATAGTATAGGACAGGAAGTGGGGAAGGGAGGATATCTGAGTGGACACAGATGGACTCCTGGACACATGAACCTGGGGAAGGTAGGATAGTATAGGACAGGAAGTGGGGAAGGGAGAATATCTGAGGGGACACAGATGGACTCCTGGACACATGAACCTGGGGAAAGCATCAAAAACTGGCCTCCACGTGACAAACTAATAAGAATAATAATAATGATAATAATTATATACGTTTCCTTACACCTGCTGTTCCTGTTCCCTTAGCATTAAATAGGTACCTGGGTGTTCTATATAGTATGTGTTTGTATTCAGTATGTCAGTAATGTCAGCTAGGTCTGTACTTGTAGAAAAATGAGATAATTATTATATAATAACTTATATTTACAGAGATTCATCAAGGTGAGCTAACTCATACGTCAGGCTTCACTCTGTTCAAAATTAAGTGACATTACACATCGTTATCACAGACTCACACATCACTATATAAGACTCAGTGACATCACTCATCGTTATTTAAGACTCAATGACATCACTCATAGTTATCTAAGACATCGTTGTGTAAATATTTGAGAAGAGTGATTCTCTAGGTATGGAACTGATCCCAACGATTCCAAGTGTTTTTACTATTTTTCTATAGAGACAAGTTTGTTTGCACACAGTCTAAATGGGTAATATCCTGTCCGTAAGATGCGTCAACCATTACGTATTGACGCCGTTCAGAAGAGGAAGACTCAATTATATTTAAAGTAAAAGCACTTAAAGGATTCTCTTCAGGAAATCCTGATAGAGTAACTGATGAGTGGAGCGTAAAGACGCCACTGATGGCTGGGTCTGGTAACCCAGAACTAACTTTGACGTTGACAATAGCAACAAACTTTTAATTTTTTTATGCCACAGTGTGGCCTTGTATCTCAGCGTAGTAACAACATATATCGAAAATATTGTGAGTGGATTGTGTACGAGTAATTACACACAAATAACATCAGTCTGAATGAGGATAAAATACAACACTTTACCTCCCGATGATCCAACTTGACCACCAACCTTCCTACCTTCTTTTACATCGTTTGTTTGTTTTTGTCTTGGGAGGGAGAGTTGCATACTGGTCTTCTGTGTTACTGTACTGGTCTTCTGTGTTACTGTTCTGGTCTTCTGTGTTACTGTACTGGTCTTCTGTGTTACTGTTCTGGTCTTCTGTGTTACTGTACTGGTCTTCTGTGTTACTGTACTGGTCTTCTGTGTTACTGTACTGGTCTTCTGTGTTACTGTACTGGTCTTCTGTGTTACTGTTCTGGTCTTCTGTGTTACTGTACTGGTCTTCTGTGTTACTGTACTGGTCTTCTGTGTTACTGTTCTGGTCTTCTGTGTTACTGTTCTGGTCTTCTGTGTTACTGTACTGGTCTTCTGTGTTACTGTACTGGTCTTCTGTGTTACTGTACTGGTCTTCTGTGTTACTGTACTGGTCTTCTGTGTTACTGTTCTGGTCTTCTGTGTTACTGTTCTGGTCTTCTGTGTTACTGTACTGGTCTTCTGTGTTACTGTACTGGTCTTCAGTGTTACTGTACTGGTCTTCTGTGTTACTGTACTGGTCTTCTGTGTTACTGTTCTGGTCTTCTGTGTTACTGTTCTGGTCTTCTGTGTTACTGTTCTGGTCTTCTGTGTTACTGTACTGGTCTTCTGTGTTACTGTACTGGTCTTCTGTGTTACTGTACTGGTCTTCTGTGTTACTGTTCTGGTCTTCTGTGTTACTGTACTGGTCTTCTGTGTTACTGTACTGGTCTTCTGTGTTACTGTACTGGTCTTCTGTGTTACTGTACTGGTCTTCTGTGTTACTGTACTGGTCTTCTGTGTTACTGTACTGGTCTTCTGTGTTACTGTACTGGTCTTCTGTGTTACTGTACTGGTCTTCTGTGTTACTGTACTGGTCTTCTGTGTTACTGTACTGGTCTTCTGTGTTACTGTACTGGTCTTCTGTGTTACTGTACTGGTCTTCTGTGTTACTGTACTGGTCTTCTGTGTTACTGTACTGGTCTTCTGTGTTACTGTACTGGTCTTCTGTGTTACTGTACTGGTCTTCTGTGTTACTGTACTGGTCTTCTGTGTTACTGTACTGGTCTTCTGTGTTACTGTACTGGTCTTCTGTGTTACTGTACTGGTCTTCTGTGTTACTGTACTGGTCTTCTGTGTTACTGTACTGGTCTTCTGTGTTACTGTACTGGTCTTCTGTGTTACTGTACTGGTCTTCTGTGTTACTGTACTGGTCTTCTGTGTTACTGTACTGGTCTTCTGTGTTACTGTACTGGTCTTCTGTGTTACTGTTCTGGTCTTCTGTGTTACTGTACTGGTCTTCTGTGTTACTGTACTGGTCTTCTGTGTTACTGTACTGGTCTTCTGTGTTACTGTACTGGTCTTCTGTGTTACTGTACTGGTCTTCTGTGTTACTGTACTGGTCTTCTGTGTTACTGTACTGGTCTTCTGTGTTACTGTACTGGTCTTCTGTGTTACTGTACTGGTCTTCTGTGTTACTGTACTGGTCTTCTGTGTTACTCTTACTGGTCTTCTGTGTTACTGTACTGGTCTTCTGTGTTACTGTACTGGTCTTCTGTGTTACTGTACTGGTCTTCTGTGTTACTGTACTGGTCTTCTGTGTTACTGTTCTGGTCTTCTGTGTTACTGTACTGGTCTTCTGTGTTACTTACTGGTCTTCTGTGTTACTGTACTGGTCTTCTGTGTTACTGTACTGGTCTTCTGTGTTACTTACTGGTCTTCTGTGTTACTGTACTGGTCTTCTGTGTTACTTACTGGTCTTCTGTGTTACTGTACTGGTCTTCTGTGTTACTGTACTGGTCTTCTGTGTTACTGTACTGGTCTTCTGTGTCACTGTACTGGTCTTCTGTGTCACTGTACTGGTCTTCTGTGTTACTGTACTGGTCTTCTGCGTTACTGTTACTGTACTGGTCTTCTGTGTTACTTACTGGTCTTCTGTGTTACTGTACTGGTCTTCTCTGTTACTTACCGGTCTTCTGTGTTACTGTTCTGGTCTTCTCTGTTAGTTTCTATTCTTCTGTGTTACTGTACGGGTCTCCTGTGTTACTGTATTGGTCTTCTGTGTTACTGTACTGGTCTTTTGTATTACTGTACTGGTCTTCTGTGTTCCTGTACTTGTCTTCTGTGTAACTGTACTGGTCTTCTGTGTTACTGTACTGGTCTTCTGCGTTACTGTTACTGTACTGGTCTTCTGTGTTACTGTACTGGTCTTCTGTGTTACTGTACTGGTCTTCTGTGTTACTGTACTGGTCTTCTGTGTTACTGTACTGGTCTTCTGTGTTACTGTACTGGTCTTCTGTGTTACTGGTCTTCTGTGTTACTGGTCTTCTGTGTTACTGTACTGGTCTTCTGTGTTACTGTACTGGTCTTCTGTGTTACTGTACTGGTCTTCTGTGTTACTGTACTGGTCTTCTGTGTTACTGTTCTGGTCTTTTGTGTTACTGTACTGGTCTTCTGTGTTACTGTACTGGTCTTCTGTGTTACTGTTACTGTACTGGTCTTCTGTGTTACTGTACTGGTCTTCTGTGTTACTGTACTGGTCTTCTGTGTTACTGTACTGGTCTTCTGTGTTACTGTACTGGTCTTCTGTGTTACTGTACTGGTCTTCTGTGTTACTGTACTGGTCTTCTGTGTTACTGTACTGGTCTTCTGTGTTACTGTACTGGTCTTCTGTGTTACTGTACTGGTCTTCTGTGTTACTGTACTGGTCTTCTGTGTTACTGTACTGGTCTTCTGTGTTACTGTACTGGTCTTCTGTGTTACTGTACTGGTCTTCTGTGTTACTGTACTGGTCTTCTGTGTTACTGTACTGGTCTTCTGTGTTACTGTACTGGTCTTCTGTGTTACTGTACTGGTCTTCTGTGTTACTGTACTGGTCTTCTGTGTTACTGTACTGGTCTTCTGTGTTACTGTACTGGTCTTCTGTGTTACTGTACTGGTCTTCTGTGTTACTGTACTGGTCTTCTGTGTTACTGTACTGGTCTTCTGTGTTACTGTACTGGTCTTCTGTGTTACTGTACTGGTCTTCTGTGTTACTGTACTGGTCTTCTGTGTTACTGTACTGGTCTTCTGTGTTACTGTTCTGGTCTTCTGTGTTACTGTACTGGTCTTCTGTGTTACTGTACTGGTCTTCTGTGTTACTGTACTGGTCTTCTGTGTTACTGTACTGGTCTTCTGTGTTACTGTACTGGTCTTCTGTGTTACTGTACTGGTCTTCTGTGTTACTGTACTGGTCTTCTGTGTTACTGTACTGGTCTTCTGTGTTACTGTTCTGGTCTTCTGTGTTACTGTACTGGTCTTCTGTGTTACTGTACTGGTCTTCTGTGTTACTGTACTGGTCTTCTGTGTTACTGTACTGGTCTTCTGTGTTACTGTACTGGTCTTCTGTGTTACTGTACTGGTCTTCTGTGTTAGTGTACTGGTCTTCTGTGTTAGTGTACTGGTCTTCTCTCTTACTGTTCTGGTCTTCTGTGTTACTGTCCTGGCCTTCTGTGTTACTGTACTGGTCATCTGTGTTGCTCTACTGGTCTTCTGTGTTAGTGTACTGGTCTTCTGTGGAACTGTACTTGTCTTCTGTGTTATTGTACTGGTCTTCTGTGTTACTGTACTGGTCTTCTGTGTTACTGTACTGGTCTTCTGTGTTACTGTACTGGTCTTCTGTGTTACTGTACTGGTCTTCTGTGTTACTGTACTGGTCTTCTGTGTTACTGTACTGGTCTTCTGTGTTACTGTACTGGTCTTCTGTGTTACTGTACTGGTCTTCTGTGTTACTGTACTGGTCTTCTGTGTTACTGTACTGGTCTTCTGTGTTACTGTACTGGTCTTCTGTGTTACTGTACTGGTCTTCTGTGTTACTGTACTGGTCTTCTGTGTTACTGTACTGGTCTTCTGTGTTACTGTACTGGTCTTCTGTGTTACTGTACTGGTCTTCTGTGTTACTGTACTGGTCTTCTGTGTTACTGTACTGGTCTTCTGTGTTACTGTACTGGTCTTCTGTGTTACTGTACTGGTCTTCTGTGTTACTGTACTGGTCTTCTGTGTTACTGTACTGGTCTTCTGTGTTACTGTACTGGTCTTCTGTGTTACTGTTCTGGTCTTGTGTTACAATATTGTTATTTACATTTACTTCTCTTGTATTATACTGTTCTGTGTTATTGTACTGTTTCACGTTATATATTTGTTTAATGTGTTTTTTGCTGTTTTATGCGTTACTATATTGTATTATATGCCACTATGTGCTATGCTGTTTTATGTGTTATTATACTGTTTTATGTGTCACTATGCTGTTTTATGTGTTAATACACTGTTTTATGTGTCACTTTACTGCTTTTTGTGTTATTATATTGTTTTATGTGTTGCTTTTTTGTTTTTGTGTGTTACTATACTGTTTTATGTGTTACTATAATACCAGCTGACTTGATTCATCTTATACGTAACAAACGAACCTCTACCTAAAGTCTTTTACCAACAGAGTCCTGCTAACACTCTATTTTCAGCAGAAACCTACCAGAGGTCTTCTACCAATAGTCCTCGGGTAACAATCCTTCCAGCAGTGTTCTTCCAATTGCGTTCAGTCTTATACACTTGAATCCTACCAACAGAATCCTAAGGATAGAATCCTGCCAAGAAGTTTTCTATCAGATGTTTACCAAACAGTTTACATACAGTGTTATTAACTCTGGTGTATCAGACAGACTTTATACACATCACAACACAACAATGGTGGTGCACACATTATAACAGAGAGGAACTTTCACCTGTGAAACAAACTTCTTCATTCAATAGTTCCCTTCTACAATTGTGTCTTTTTCAGCACTTACTGACTTTGTGCTATATATCTCTGCAACATAGTGCACCACAACATTCAGTGTGCCATATATCTCTGCAACATAGTGCACCACAACATTCAGTGTGCCATATATCTCTGCAACATAGTGCACCACAACATTCAGTGTGTAATATATGTTAACATTGATACATCACAGTACATAACAACAGTATGGGAGACATTAACACACAGTCGTACTGGCCAGGTTGTGGCGTCGTACTAGCCAGGTTGTGGCGTCGTACTGGCCAGGTTGTGGCGTCGTACTGGCCAGGTTGTGGCGTCGTACTGGCCAGGTTGTGGCGTCGTACTGGCCAGGTTGTGGCAGCCACCACCAAAATTCTTATTGTCAAGAGATGGAATCATCCAAGTTGACAGTTTTTATGTTCATCACCGAAAGTTTTTGTTTTGCATCTGTGGTGGTGAATGTTTTTATGTCATTAATGAATTTATTCTACTTAAACAAAGTGTTCATTAAGATGATTTATAAGAATATCTTCTCTGTCTTAAACACAAGTCTCTCATATTTACATCCTTTCCCAAAATATTTCATCCAAATATTGTAACCCTCATTCAATTTTCTTAAGAAATTTGAAATTATATAATTAAGAATTTTCTTAAGTCTCTTACATTATTATATATTATTGTTTAATTTATACAATGGTGTGGGAGAGTGTAGATATGTTTATGAGAACGTTTACACATGTATGTATATATGTGTGTTGGTAGCATGGTGTTTGTAGTGATGTTTATGTTGGTAGCATGGTGTTTGTAGTGATGTTTATGTTGGTAGCATGGTGTTTGTTGTGATGTTTATGTTGGTAGCATGGTGTTTGTAGTGATGTTTATGTTGGTAGCATGGTGTTTGTAGTGATGTTTATGTTGGTAGCATTGTGTTTGTTGTGATGTTTATGTTGGTAGCATGGTGTTTGTGTTTATCTAGGTAGCATAGTGGTTGTAGTGATGTTTATGTTGGTAGCATGGTGTTTGTAGTGATATTTGTGTTGGTAGCATGGTGTTTGTAGTGATGTTTATGTTGGTAGCATGGTGTTTGTAGTGATGTTTATGTTGGTAGCATGGTGTTTGTAGTGATGTTTATGTTGGTAGCATGGTGTTTGTTGTGATGTTTATGTTGGTAGCATGGTGTTTGTAGTGATGTTTATGTTGGTAGCATGGTGTTTGTAGTGATGTTTATGTTGGTAGCATGGTGTTTGTAGTGATGTTTATGTTGGTAGCATGGTGTTTGTAGTGATGTTTATGTTGGTAGCATGGTGTTTGTAGTGATGTTTATGTTGGTAGCATGGTGTTTGTAGTGATGTTTATGTTGGTAGCATGGTGTTTGTTGTGATGTTTATGTTGGTAGCATGGTGTTTGTAGTGATGTTTATGTTGGTAGCATGGTGTTTGTAGTGATGTTTATGTTGGTAGCATGGTGTTTGTAGTGATGTTTATGTTGGTAGCATGGTGTTTGTTGTGATGTTTATGTTGGTAGCATGGTGTTTGTAGTGATGTTTATGTTGGTAGCATGGTGTTTGTAGTGATGTTTATGTTGGTAGCATGGTGTTTGTTAGTGATGTTTATGTTGGTAGCATGGTGTTTGTAGTGATGTTTATGTTGGTAGCATGGTGTTTGTAGTGATGTTTATGTTGGTAGCATGGTGTTTGTAGTGATGTTTATGTTGGTAGCATGGTGTTTGTAGTGATGTTTATGTTGGTAGCATGGTGTTTGTTGTGATGTTTATGTTGGTAGCATGGTGTTTGTAGTGATGTTTATGTTGGTAGCATGGTGTTTGTAGTGATGTTTATGTTGGTAGCATGGTGTTTGTAGTGATGTTTATGTTGGTAGCATGGTGTTTGTAGTGATGTTTATGTTGGTAGCATGGTGTTTGTAGTGATGTTTATGTTGGTAGCATGGTGTTTGTAGTGATGTTTATGTTGGTAGCATGGTGTTTGTAGTGATGTTTATGTTGGTAGAATGGTGTTTGTTGTGATGTTTATGTTGGTAGCATGGTGTTTGTAGTGATGTTTATGTTGGTAGCATGGTGTTTGTAGTGATGTTTATGTTTGTAGCATGGTGTTTGTAGTGATGTTTATGTTGGTAGCATGGTGTTTGTAGTGATGTTTATGTTGGTAGCATGGTGTTTGTAGTGATGTTTATGTTGGTAGCATGGTGTTTGTAGTGATGTTTATGTTGGTAGCATGGTGTTTGTAGTGATGTTTATGTTGGTAGCATGGTGTTTGTAGTGATGTTTATGTTGGTAGCATTGTGTTTGTAGTGATGTTTATGTTGGTAGTATGGTGTTTGTAGTTATGTTTATGTTGGTAGCATGGTGTTTGTAGTGATGTTTATGTTGGTAGCATGGTGTTTGTAGTGATGTTTATGTTGGTAGCATGGTGTTTGTTGTGATGTTTATGTTGGTAGCATGGTGTTTGTTGTGATGTTTATGTTGGTAGCATGGTGTTTGTTGTGATGTTTATGTTGGTAGCATGGTGTTTGTAGTGATGTTTATGTTGGTAGCATGGTGTTTGTTGTGATGTTTATGTTGGTAGCATGGTGTTTGTAGTGATGTTTATGTTGGTAGCATGGTGTTTGTAGTGATGTTTATGTTGGTAGCATGGTGTTTGTAGTGATGTTTATGTTGGTAGCATGGTGTTTGTAGTGATGTTTATGTTGGTAGCATGGTGTTTGTTGTGATGTTTATGTTGGTAGCATGGTGTTTGTAGTGATGTTTATGTTGGTAGCATGGTGTTTGTAGTGATGTTTATGTTGGTAGCATGGTGTTTGTAGTGATGTTTATGTTGGTAGCATGGTGTTTGTAGTGATGTTTATGTTGGTAGCATGGTGTTTGTAGTGATGTTTATGTTGGTAGCATGGTGTTTGTAGTGATGTTTATGTTGGTAGCATGGTGTTTGTAGTGATGTTTATGTTGGTAGCATGGTGTTTGTAGTGATGTTTATGTTGGTAGCATGGTGTTTGTAGTGATGTTTATGTTGGTAGCATGGTGTTTGTAGTGATGTTTATGTTGGTAGCATGGTGTTTGTAGTGATGTTTATGTTGGTAGCATGGTGTTTGTAGTGATGTTTATGTTGGTAGCATGGTGTTTGTAGTGATGTTTATGTTGGTAGCATGGTGTTTGTAGTGATGTTTATGTTGGTAGCATGGTGTTTGTAGTGATGTTTATGTTGGTAGCATGGTGTTTGTAGTGATGTTTATGTTGGTAGCATGGTGTTTGTAGTGATGTTTATGTTGGTAGCATGGTGTTTGTTGTGATGTTTATGTTGGTAGCATGGTGTTTGTAGTGATGTTTATGTTGGTAGCATGGTGTTTGTAGTGATGTTTATGTTGGTAGCATGGTGTTTGTAGTGATGTTTATGTTGGTAGCATGGTGTTTGTAGTGATGTTTATGTTGGTAGCATGGTGTTTGTTGTGATGTTTATGTTGGTAGCATGGTGTTTGTAGTGATGTTTATGTTGGTAGCATGGTGTTTGTAGTGATGTTTATGTTGGTAGCATGGTGTTTGTAGTGATGTTTATGTTGGTAGCATGGTGTTTGTAGTGATGTTTATGTTGGTAGCATGGTGTTTGTAGTGATGTTTATGTTGGTAGCATGGTGTTTGTAGTGATGTTTATGTTGGTAGCATGGTGTTTGTAGTGATGTTTATGTTGGTAGCATGGTGTTTGTAGTGATGTTTATGTTGGTAGCATGGTGTTTGTAGTGATGTTTATGTTGGTAGCATGGTGTTTGTAGTGATGTTTATGTTGGTAGCATGGTGTTTGTAGTGATGTTTATGTTGGTAGCATGGTGTTTGTAGTGATGTTTATGTTGGTAGCATGGTGTTTGTTGTGATGTTTATGTTGGTAGCATGGTGTTTGTTGTGATGTTTATGTTGGTAGCATGGTGTTTGTTGTGATGTTTATGTTGGTAGCATGGTGTTTGTAGTGATGTTTATGTTGGTAGCATGGTGTTTGTTGTGATGTTTATGTTGGTAGCATGGTGTTTGTAGTGATGTTTATGTTGGTAGCATGGTGTTTGTAGTGATGTTTATGTTGGTAGCATGGTGTTTGTAGTGATGTTTATGTTGGTAGCATGGTGTTTGTAGTGATGTTTATGTTGGTAGCATGGTGTTTGTTGTGATGTTTATGTTGGTAGCATGGTGTTTGTAGTGATGTTTATGTTGGTAGCATGGTGTTTGTAGTGATGTTTATGTTGGTAGCATGGTGTTTGTAGTGATGTTTATGTTGGTAGCATGGTGTTTGTAGTGATGTTTATGTTGGTAGCATGGTGTTTGTTGTCATGTTTATGTTGGTAGCATGGTGTTTGTAGTGATGTTTATGTTGGTAGCATGGTGTTTGTAGTGATGTTTATGTTGGTAGCATGGTGTTTGTAGTGATGTTTATGTTGATAGCATGGTGTTTGTAGTGATGTTTATGTTGGTAGCATGGTGTTTGTAGTGATGTTTATGTTGATAGCATGGTGTTTGTAGTGATGTTTATGTTGGTAGCATGGTATTTGTAGTGATGTTTATGTTGGTAGCATGGTGTTTGTAGTGATGTTTATGTTGGTAGCATGGTGTTTGTAGTGATGTTTATGTTGGTAGCATGGTGTTTGTTGTGATGTTTATGTTGGTAGCATGGTGTTTGTAGTGATGTTTATGTTGGTAGCATGGTGTTTGTAGTGATGTTTATGTTGGTAGCATGGTGTTTGTAGTGATGTTTATGTTGGTAGCATGGTGTTTGTAGTGATGTTTATGTTGGTAGCATGGTGTTTGTTGTCATGTTTATGTTGGTAGCATGGTGTTTGTAGTGATGTTTATGTTGGTAGCATGGTGTTTGTAGTGATGTTTATGTTGGTAGCATGGTGTTTGTAGTGATGTTTATGTTGGTAGCATGGTGTTTGTAGTGATGTTTATGTTGGTAGCATGGTGTTTGTAGTGATGTTTATGTTGGTAGCATGGTGTTTGTTGTGATGTTTATGTTGGTAGCATGGTGTTTGCAGTGATGTTTATGTTGGTAGCATGGTGTTTGTTGTGATGTTTATGTTGGTAGCATGGTGTTTGTTGTGATGTTTATGTTGGTATCATGGTGTTTGTAGTGATGTTTATGTTGGTAGCATGGTGTTTGTAGTGATGTTTATGTTGGTAGCATGATGTTTGTAGTGATGTTTATGTTGGTAGCATGGTGTTTGTAGTGATGTTTATGTTGGTAGCATGGTGTTTGTAGTGATGTTTATGTTGGTAGCATGGTGTTTGTTGTGATGTTTATGTTGGTAGCATGGTGTTTGTAGTGATGTTTATGTTGGTAGCATGGTGTTTGTTGTGATGTTTATGTTGGTAGCATGGTGTTTGTAGTGATGTTTATGTTGGTAGCATGGTGTTTGTAGTGATGTTTATGTTGGTAGCCTGGTGTTTGTAGTGATGTTTATGTTGGTAGCATGGTGTTTGTAGTGATGTTTATGTTGGTAGCATGGTGTTTGTTGTCATGTTTATGTTGGTAGCATGGTGTTTGTAGTGATGTTTATGTTGGTAGCATGGTGTTTGTTGTCATGTTTATGTTGGTAGCATGGTGTTTGTAGTGATGTTTATGTTGGTAGCATGGTGTTTGTTGTCATGTTTATGTTGGTAGCATGGTGTTTGTAGTGATGTTTATGTTGGTAGCATGGTGTTTGTTGTCATGTTTATGTTGGTAGTATGGTGTTTGTAGTGATGTTTATGTGTAGATCAAAGTGAAAAGTAAACATCAGAAGAAAACTTGTATGAACTACATAATAATTCACAATAAAGAAGAGCACAGTTCTGTGGTACCGCTGTCAGCCTGGCTGACTTTGCTGTCAGCCTGGCTGACTCTGCTGTCAGCCTGGCTGACTCTGCTGTCAGCCTGGCTGACTTTGCTGTCAGCCTGGCTGACTCTGCTGTCAGCCTGTCTGACTCTGCTGTCAGCCTGTCTGACTCTGCTGTCAGCCTGGCTGACTCTGCTGTCAGCCTGACTGACTCTGCTGTCAGCAGATGTGAAAGAGTTGTAATAAAGTATTGGAATAGCTCATGGTTTTGTTCACAATGTTTATAAAAGAAGGAAAGGAGGAAAACTTTAAAGAATGTAATAATTATAATGGAATAATAATGTTGACCAGACCAGGTAAAGTGTGTGTCAGAATTATGATCAGTGAAGTGATGGTAAAGTGTGAGTCAGAATTATGATCAGTGAAGTGATGGTAAAGTGTGTGTCAGAATTATGATCAGTGAAGTGATGGTAAAGTGTGTGTCAGAATTATGATCAGTGAAGTGATGGTAAAGTGTGTGTCAGAATTATGATCAGTGAGGTGATGGTAAAGTGTGTCAGAATTATGATCAGTGAAGTGATGGTAAAGTGTGTGTCAGAATTATGATCAGTGAAGTGATGGTAAAGTGTGTGTCAGAATTATGATCAGTGAAGTGATGGTAAAGTGTGTGTCAGAATTATGATCAGTGAAGTGATGGTAAAGTGTGTGTCAGAATTATGATCAGTGAAGTGATGGTAAAGTGTGTGTCAGAATTATGATCAGTGAAGTGATGGTAAAGTGTGTGTCAGAATTATGATCAGTGAAGTGATGGTAAAGTGTGTGTCAGAATTATGATCAGTGAAGTGATGGTAAAGTGTGTGTCAGAATTATGATCAGTGAAGTGATGGTAAAGTGTGTGTCAGAATTATGATCAGTGAAGTGATGGTAAAGTGTGTGTCAGAATTATGATCAGTGAAGTGATGGTAAAGTGTGTGTCAGAATTATGATCAGTGAAGTGATGGTAAAGTGTGTGTCAGAATTATGATCAGTGAAGTGATGGTAAAGTGTGTGTCAGAATTATGATCAGTGAAGTGATGGTAAAGTGTGTGTCAGAATTATGATCAGTGAAGTGATGGTAAAGTGTGTGTCAGAATTATGATCAGTGAAGTGATGGTAAAGTGTGTGTCAGAATTATGATCAGGGAAGTGATGGTAAAGTGTGTGTCAGAATTATGATCAGTGAAGTGATGGTAAAGTGTGTGTCAGAATTATGATCAGTGAAGTGATGGTAAAGTGTGTGTCAGAATTATGATCAGTGAAGTGATGGTAAAGTGTGTGTCAGAATTATGATCAGTGAAGTGATGGTAAAGTGTGTGTCAGAATTATGATCAGTGAAGTGATGGTAAAGTGTGTGTCAGAATTATGATCAGTGAAGTGATGGTAAAGTGTGTGTCAGAATTATGATCAGTGAAGTGATGGTAAAGTGTGTGTCAGAATTATGATCAGTGAAGTGATGGTAAAGTGTGTGTCAGAATTATGATCAGTGAAGTGATGGTAAAGTGTGTGTCAGAATTATGATCAGTGAAGTGATGGTAAAGTGTGTGTCAGAATTATGATCAGTGAAGTGATGGTAAAGTGTGTGTCAGAATTATGATCAGTGAAGTGATGGTAAAGTGTGTGTCAGAATTATGATCAGTGAAGTGATGGTAAAGTGTGTGTCAGAATTATGATCAGTGAAGTGATGGTAAAGTGTGTGTCAGAATTATGATCAGTGAAGTGATGGTAAAGTGTGTGTCAGAATTATGATCAGTGAAGTGATGGTAAAGTGTGTGTCAGAATTATGATCAGTGAAGTGATGGTAAAGTGTGTGTCAGAATTATGATCAGTGAAGTGATGGTAAAGTGTGTGTCAGAATTATGATCAGTGAAGTGATGGTAAAGTGTGTGTCAGAATTATGATCAGTGAAGTGATGGTAAAGTGTGTGTCAGAATTATGATCAGTGAAGTGATGGTAAAGTGTGTGTCAGAATTATGATCAGTGAAGTGATGGTAAAGTGTGTGTCAGAATTATGATCAGTGAAGTGATGGTAAAGTGTGTGTCAGAATTATGATCAGTGAAGTGATGGTAAAGTGTGTGTCAGAATTATGATCAGTGAAGTGATGGTAAAGACAAAATATGCGCATCACAACTTATCATCAGCCGTCTCTTACCACAACTACCAACCATCCACTACCAACCATCACTACCAACCATCCACTACCAACCATCCACTACCAACCATCCACTACCAGCCATCCACTACCAGCCATCCACTACCAACCATCCACTACCAACCATCCACTACCAAACATCCACTACCAAACATCCACTACCAACCATCACTACCAACCATCCACTACCAACCATCCACTATCAACCATCCACTACCAACCATCCACTACCAACCATCCACTACCAAACATTCACTACCAACCATCACTACCAACCATCCACTACCAACCATCCACTACCAACCATCCACTACCAGCCATCCACTACCAACCATCCACTACCAACCATCCACTACCAAACATCCACTACCAAACATCCACTACCAGCCATCCATTATCATCCATCCACATTATGTGAAGCAGGACTCACATGAGTCTATACTGGTGTGAACAATATTTACCGTTTTACGTGAATGTTGGATGAGTGTTCTATTCCAGATCAAAGTGTTCAGTACATGTTCTCTCTCTCTCTCTCTCTCTCTCTCTCTCTCTCTCTCTCTCTCTCTCTCTCTCTCTCTCTCTCTCTCTCTCTCTCTCTCTCTCTCTCTCTCTCTCTCTCTCTCTCTCTCTCTCTTTATCTATCTATCTATCTCTCTCACTGATCACCTTGTTCAGTAAACGTTCTAACCCATATCAGTCCGTCCAGTACGTATTCTTTACCAAATCGACCAAAGATCTGATCTTATACTGATTCCTTTAAATTATATGTTTTAATATACTGACAAACCCAGTCGAGCCCAAAGCATGGAGTGTCGTGTGTGAGAGAACATCCATCTGTTATCAGGTAAATTTAATGCCACCCAAGTTTATAAGAAATCGAAATTGTCATTATTATTATTTGCGACCACTGTCAGCCTCAGAGTTATTACTGAGTTACCAGACCTTGCCACGTGGAGGCCAGTGGTTCGTCTTTAAGGTCCACCCACCCACTTACTGTGTTTTTGAAGATTTCCCCAGGTTCATTTGTCCAGGAGTCCATTTGTGTCCCCTCATATATTCTCCCTTTCCCACTTCTCCCAGGTCTGCCTTAGGAACCAGTATCCCCCTCTTTCCCAGGTCCATGTGTCCAGGAGTCCATCTGTGTCCCCTCAGATATTCTCCTTTCCTCACTTCCCCAAGGACTGCCTCAACAACCAGTATCCTCGTCTTTCCCTCAGATATTCTCCATTTCCCACTTCTCCTTAGCAACCAGTATCCCCCTCTTTCCCAGGTCCATGAGTCCAGGAGTCATCTGTCCGCCTTCAGATATTCTCCCTTTATCACTTCCCCAGGGTATCCTCGACTTTTCTCAGGTCCATGTGTCCAGGAGTCCATCTGTGTCCCCTCATATATTCTCCTTTCCTCACTTCCCCAAGGTCTGCCTCAACAACCAGTATCCTCGACTTTCCCAGGTCCATGTGTCCAGGAGTCCATCTGTCCGCCTTCAGATGTTCTCCCTTTCCCACTTCCCCAGTGTATACTCGTCTTTCCCAGGTCCATGTGTCCAAGAGTCCAACTGTGTCCCCTCAGATATTCTCCTTTCCCCACTTCCCCAAGGTTTGCCTCAACAACCAGTATCTTCGTCTTTCCCTCAGATATTCTCCCTTTCCCACTTCTCCAAGATCTGCATTAGCAACCAATATCCCCCTCTTTCCCAGGTCCATGTATCCAGGAGTCCATCTGTGTCCCCTCAGATATTCTCCTTTCCTCACTTCCCCAAGGTCTGCCTTAACAACCAGTATCCTCGACTTTCCCAGGTCCATGTGTCCAGGAGTCCATCTGTCCGCCTTCAGATATTCTCCTTTTCCCACTTCCCCAGGGTATCCTCGCCTTTCCCAGGTCCATGTGTCCAGGAGTCCATCTGTGTCCCCTCAGATATTCTCCTTTCCTCACTTCCCCAAGGTTTGCCTCAACATCCAGCATCCTCGTCTTTCCCTCAGATATTCTCCCTTTCCCACTTCTCCAAGGTCTGCCTCAACAACCAGTATCCTCGTCTTTCCCAGGTCCATGTGTCCAGGAGTCCATCTGTCCGCCTTCAGATATTCTCCCTTTCCCACTTCCCCAGGGTATCCTCGCCTTTCCCAGGTCCATGTGTCCAGGAGTCCATCTGTCCGCCTTCAGATATTCTCCCTTTCCCACTTCCCCAGGGTATCCTCGCCTTTCCCAGGTCCATGTGTCCAGGAGTCCATCTGTGTCCCCTCAGATATTCTCCTTTCCTCACTTCCCCAAGGTTTGCCTCAACAACCAGTATCCTCGTCTTTCCCAGGTCCATGTGTCCTTGAGTCCATCTGTCCGCCTTCAGATATTCTCCCTTTCCCACTTCCCCAGGGTATCCTCGCCTTTCCCTGGTCCATGTGTCCAGGAGTCCATCTGTGTCCCCTCAGATATTCTCCTTTCCTCACTTCCCCAAGGTTTGCCTCAACCAGTATCCTCGTCTTTCCCAGGTCCATGTGTCCAGGAGTCCATCTGTCCGCCATCAGATATTCTCCCTTTCCCAATTGCCCAGGGTATCCTCGCCTTTCCCAGGTTCATGTGTCCAGGAATCCATCCGTGGGCCCCCGGATGTCTCCCCTTCCTCACTTCCCTTAGGATATCTTCCAGTCTCAGCCTTCCTCAGGTTATGTATCCCGAAGTCAGCTCAGCCACCCTCAGTGATCTAGCCAGATGAGAACGAGGTCTTGTCTAGCTGGTCTACGGTAGAGACTGTCCAGGTGGGTGGAATTACAGGAGGGGACACACAGAAATCTTCGTCCTGTAATTATACCACCAAGACAGTCTAGACCGTAGGTCAGCCAGACGCAGCCAAGCTACCGTCCAGTTCCACCACCAAGACAGTCTAGAACGTAGGTCAGCCAGACGCAGCCAAGCTACCGTCCAGTTCCACCACCAAGACAGTCTAGAACGTAGGTCAGCCAGACGCAGCCAAGCTACCGTCCAGTTCCACCACCAAGACAGTCTAGAACGTAGGTCAGCCAGACGCAGCCAAGCTACCGTCCAGTTCCACCACCAAGACAGTCTAGACCGTAGGTCAGCCAGACGCAGCCAAGCTACCGTCCAGTTCCACCACCAAGACAGTCTAGAACGTAGGTCAGCCAGACGCAGCCAAGCTACCGTCCAGTTCCACCACCAAGACAGTCTAGACCGTAGGTCAGCCAGACGCAGCCAAGCTACCGTCCAGTTCCACCACCAAGACAGTCTAGACCGTAGGTCAGCCAGACGCAGCCAAGCTACCGTCCAGTTCCCCCACCAAGACAGTCTAGACCGTAGGTCAGCCAGACGCAGCCAAGCTACCGTCCAGTTCCACCACCAAGACAGTCTAGACCGTAGGTCAGCCAGACGCAGCCAAGCTACCGTCCAGTTCCACCACCAAGACAGTCTAGACCGTAGGTCAGCCAGACGCAGCCAAGCTACCGTCCAGTTCCACCACCAAGACAGTCTAGACCGTAGGTCAGCCAGACGCAGCCAAGCTACCGTCCAGTTCCACCACCAAGACAGTCTAGACCGTAGGTCAGCCAGACGCAGCCAAGCTACCGTCCAGTTCCACCACCAAGACAGTCTAGACCGTAGGTCAGCCAGACGCAGCCAAGCTACCGTCCAGTTCCACCACCAAGACAGTCTAGACCGTAGGTCAGCCAGACGCAGCCAAGCTACCGTCCAGTTCCACCACCAAGACAGTCTAGACCGTAGGTCAGCCAGACGCAGCCAAGCTACCGTCCAGTTCCACCACCAAGACAGTCTAGACCGTAGGTCAGCCAGACGCAGCCAAGCTACCGTCCAGTTCCACCACCAAGACAGTCTAGACCGTAGGTCAGCCAGACGCAGCCAAGCTACCGTCCAGTTCCACCACCAAGACAGTCTAGACCGTAGGTCAGCCAGACGCAGCCAAGCTACCGTCCAGTTCCACCACCAAGACAGTCTAGACCGTAGGTCAGCCAGACGCAGCCAAGCTACCGTCCAGTTCCACCACCAAGACAGTCTAGACCGTAGGTCAGCCAGACGCAGCCAAGCTACCGTCCAGTTCCACCACCAAGACAGTCTAGACCGTAGGTCAGCCAGACGCAGCCAAGCTACCGTCCAGTTCCACCACCAAGACAGTCTAGACCGTAGATCAGCCAGACGCAGCCAAGCTACCGTCCAGTTCCACCACCAAGACAGTCTAGACCGTAGATCAGCCAGACGCAGTCAAGCTACCGTCCAGTTCCACCACCAAGACAGTCTAGACCGTAGATCAGCCAGACGCAGCCAAGCTACCGTCCAGTTCCACCACCAAGACAGTCTAGACCGTAGATCAGCCAGACGCAGTCAAGCTACCGTCCAGTTCCACCACCAAGACAGTCTAGACCGTAGGTCAGCCAGACGCAGCCAAGCTACCGTCCAGTTCCACCACCAAGACAGTCTAGACCGTAGGTCAGCCAGACGCAGCCAAGCTACCGTCCAGTTCCACCACCAAGACAGTCTAGACCGTAGGTCAGCCAGACGCAGTCAAGCTACCGTCCAGTTCCACCACCAAGACAGTCTAGACCGTAGGTCAGCCAGACGCAGCCAAGCTACCGTCCAGTTCCACCACCAAGACAGTCTAGACCGTAGGTCAGCCAGACGCAGCCAAGCTACCGTCCAGTTCCACCACCAAGACAGTCTAGACCGTAGGTCAGCCAGACGCAGCCAAGCTACCGTCCAGTTCCACCACCAAGACAGTCTAGACCGTAGGTCAGCCAGACGCAGCCAAGCTACCGTCCAGTTCCACCACCAAGACAGTCTAGACCGTAGATCAGCCAGACGCAGCCAAGCTACCGTCCAGTTCCACCACCAAGACAGTCTAGACCGTAGATCAGCCAGACGCAGTCAAGCTACCGTCCAGTTCCACCACCAAGACAGTCTAGACCGTAGGTCAGCCAGACGCAGCCAAGCTACCGTCCAGTTCCACCACCAAGACAGTCTAGACCGTAGGTCAGCCAGACGCAGCCAAGCTACCGTCCAGTTCCACCACCAAGACAGTCTAGAACGTAGGTCAGCCAGACGCAGCCAAGCTACCGTCCAGTTCCACCACCAAGACAGTCTAGACCGTAGGTCAGCCAGACGCAGCCAAGCTACCGTCCAGTTCCACCACCAAGACAGTCTAGAACGTAGGTCAGCCAGACGCAGCCAAGCTACCGTCCAGTTCCACCACCAAGACAGTCTAGACCGTAGGTCAGCCAGACGCAGCCAAGCTACCGTCCAGTTCCACCACCAAGACAGTCTAGAACGTAGGTCAGCCAGACGCAGCCAAGCTACCGTCCAGTTCCACCACCAAGACAGTCTAGACCGTAGGTCAGCCAGACGCAGCCAAGCTACCGTCCAGTTCCACCACCAAGACAGTCTAGAACGTAGATCAGCCAGACGCAGTCAAGCTACCGTCCAGTTCCACCACCAAGACAGTCTAGACCGTAGGTCAGCCAGACGCAGCCAAGCTACCGTCCAGTTCCACCACCAAGACAGTCTAGACCGTAGGTCAGCCAGACGCAGCCAAGCTACCGTCCAGTTCCACCACCAAGGTCTGGCCACTCAGTGAAAATTTGGGAGTTCTATTTATGTTATACGATTCATCTACATTAAATATAAGAGTCTGTTCTTAATCATTAGTTTAAGTGTGTTTATGAATGTTTTATTGTGTTGATGAGTGTTTGTGTGTTAATGTGTTTGTTCACCTCCACCAGAACTGTAATAAGTGTTGAACTTTTTAGTTTTATTTGGTTATTTGTCTTACGTGTTTGCGAGACGAGACACAATAGAAATAAGTAACTTTATCTGACTTTTTGTTTGGGTTATCCTGGGTAATTTACACATATGTTAATATGTATAATAATTTGTGTAACTGTTTTTACGTGTACCTGTACCTAAACAAACTTACTTACACACACACACACTTACTTTTACGCTCATTTGCTCATTTCCGCCAACACAGCTTCTTGATTCACCAACATATATACAAACACAGCTTCTTGATTCACCAACATATATACAAACACAGAACTATGCACGTGCGCGCGCGCACACACGTGTAAAACACACTCATCGCCTCTTACACTAATATGCATGTAATCACATACACACACACACACACACACACACACACACACACACACACACACACACACACACACACACACACACACACACACACACACACACACACACACACACACACAGACGTCCCGCTATGCCACACATACATATGTACACAAATTTGTGCCCAATCATTCATACTGTCTCCCTTACGGTTGTTAAATTTGTTTGCCTTTTCAAAATAAAATCAAAACCTTGGAGTCAGAAAAAAAATCAGTCTTCCTAAATGTTCGGGAATTCAGTAACTTTGAAGAATGTTGGTTTCTGGGATTTTCAAGACATTCATTGTGGAAGGTTTGAAAAGTTACTAGTTTTAGACACTTGTGGGTCAGGTAAAGACACTATTATGAATTATCTTACGGAAGATAAAGTTTCTCTCTCTTATATTTTCACTTCCTTCACCTCCTCTAGACTATAATAAAACATTAAGACCCCCACACACAGTATAAACGTTATTTGATTAAAATAAAAACTATCAGCTGGGGATATTCGATCCTTTGACAAAAATAATTAAGATGGTGGCTGGTGCACACTGGACAGTACGACTCTGACTAACATACTATGTTATGTTCTAATGTTTTGTGTTGTGTGAATGTCAGTTAAAACGTAAAATTAATACTGTGATGTAATGTATTGAGATGTTTAAATGTTAACATATAATTATTATATCTTGAATGGTGTGGCACACAATGTTATTTCTTTAGTCCTAATGTTTATATTATAAATAATACTTAACGTTATGTTTTGGTGATGTTTAAGTCATGACTGAACATTATTCTGTTCATACTAATTAAAAGTAGTAAACTTCCGTTGATGAATAACTGCTAACTTAATTATTTTTCAGTTGTTAACATTTTCTTAAGAGTTGTAGAAATTCATAATTCATATAAAATCAAAGAAGTGCTGAAGAAAGTATTAAAAACAAGAATCCAAAAATATTTCCATATAAATAGAGCATTTGAAGAATGTTAAGAACTGCAGAAGAAAGTTGAGAGAACAACAACTATTATAAATAATTAGACAAAGTGTATTATCTGGATTCTTTAATTTGTAGACGTATTGTCAAGCATTGACTTTATCAATACAATATATTATGTACAGTGAAGACAGCAAATTAAAGATAGCCAGGTTTTTTACACGTGTCTAATTCTTCATTGTGTCGCTATTGTTTACCATTCATATATAACTATTATAATGTTTAACAACATTTATTACAATAATAGTCAGCAACACAAAACATTACTATCTAATAAGTAATTACATGAAGTTAATTATCATAGAAACTGTACGAAATAATAAGATAAAGACGATTAAGCTTAGCCAGTAAACAAAAGTGTAATGATTCTCAGATAACCATTATTGTAAATGTAACTTCTGAGTGCTTGTCAATAAGGTGTTACCAGTTATGTAACACCTCAGTGACTGTTAGTAAGGTGTCACCAGTTGTGTAACACCTCAGTGACTGTTAGTAAGGTGTCACCAGTTGTGTAACACCTCAGTGACTGTTAGTAAGGTGTCACCAGTTGTGTAACACCTCAGTGACTGTTAGTAAGGTGTCACAAGTTGTGTAACACCTCAGTGACTGTTAGTAAGGTGTTACCAGTTATGTAACACCTCAGTGACTGTTAGTAAGGTGTCACCAGTTGTGTAACACCTCAGTGACTGTTAGTAAGGTGTCACCAGTTGTGTAACACCTCAGTGACTGTTAGTAAGGTGTCACCAGTTGTGTAACACCTCAGTGACTGTTAGTAAGGTGTCACCAGTTATGTAACACCTCAGTGACTGTTAGTAAGGTGTCACCAGTTGTGTAACACCTCAGTGACTGTTAGTAAGGTGTCACCAGTTGTGTAACACCTCAGTGACTGTTAGTAAGGTGTCACCAGTTATGTAACACCTCAGTGACTGTTAGTAAGGTGTCACCAGTTGTGTAACACCTCAGTGACTGTTAGTAAGGTGTCACCAGTTGTGTAACACCTCAGTGACTGTTAGTAAGGTGTCACCAGTTATGTAACACCTCAGTGACTGTTAGTAAGGTGTCACCAGTTGTGTAACACCTCAGTGACTGTTAGTAAGGTGTCACCAGTTGTGTAACACCTCAGTGACTGTTAGTAAGGTGTCACCAGTTATGTAACACCTCAGTGACTGTTAGTAAGGTGTCACCAGTTGTGTAACACCTCAGTGACTGTTAGTAAGGTGTCACCAGTTGTGTAACACCTCAGTGACTGTTAGTAAGGTGTCACCAGTTGTGTAACACCTCAGTGACTGTTAGTAAGGTGTCACCAGTTGTGTAACACCTCAGTGACTGTTAGTAAGGTGTCACCAGTTGTGTAACACCTCAGTGACTGTCAGTAAGGTGTTACCAGTTATGTAACACCTCAGTGACTGTCAGTAAGGTGTTACCAGTTATGTAACACCTCAGTGACTGTCAGTAAGGTGTTACCAGTTATGTAACACCTCAGTGACTGTCAGTAAGGTGTTACCAGTTATGTAACACCTCAGTGACTGTCAGTAAGGTGTTACCAGTTATGTAACACCTCAGTGACTGTCAGTAAGGTGTTACCAGTTATGTAACACCTCAGTGACTGTCAGTAAGGTGTTACCAGTTATGTAACACCACAGTGACTGTCAGTAAGGTGTTACCAGTTATGTAACACCTCAGTGACTCTCAGTAAGTGTTGTGTACCAGTCAGTAAGGTGTTACCAGTTATGTTCAGTTATGTAACACCTCAGTAACTCTACAGTTAAAGTTTCCTCTACAAAACAATTAACTAAACATGATGAATGTGAGTGCAAGATTTGGAGAGAATTTTTATATAGAAATTGTTGGGAAAAATGTGATTCCTGGTGAATATTACCAGACAGACTGATAACATTAGTAGTAGTAGTAATGTTAATAGTAGTAGTAGTAATCATAATTGTAGTAGTAGTAATGACAATAGTAGTAGTAGTAATGTTAATAGTAGTAGTAGTAATGATAATAGTAGTAGTAGTAATGACAATAGTAGTAGTAGTAATGATAACAGTAGTAGTAATAATGATAATAGTAGTAGTAATGATAATAGCAGTAGTAGTAATGATAATAGTAGTCGTAGTATTGATATTTGTAGTAGCAGTAATGGTAATAGTAGTAGTAATGATAATAGTAGTAGTGGTAATGATAATAGCAGTAGTAGTAATGTAGTAGTAGTAATGATAATAGTAGCAGTAGTAATGATAGTAGTAGTAATGATAATAGTTGCAGTAGTAATGATAGTAGAAGTAGTAGTAGTAATGATAATAGTAGTAGTAATGATTATAGTAGCAGTAGCAATGGTAATAGTAGTAGTAATAATGATAATAGTAGTAGTAGTAATAACAGTAGTAGTAGTAATGATAATAGTAGTAATGATATTAGTAGTAGTAGTAGTAATGATATTAGTAGCAGTAGTAATGATAATAGTAGTAGTAATGATAATAGTAGCAGTAGTAATGATAGTAGTAGTAGTAGTAATGATTATAGTAGCAGTAGTAATGATAATAGTAATAGTAATAATGATAGTAGTAATGGTAATGTTAATAATAGTAGTAGTAATGATAATAGTAGTAGTAGTAGTAATGATAATAGTAGTAGTAGTAATGATAATAATAGTAGTAGTGACAATAGCAGCAGTAGTAATGATTACAGTAGTAGTAGTAATTATAATAGTAGTAGTCGTAGCAATGATAATAGTAGCAGTAGTATTGATAGTAGTAGTAGTAGTAATGATAAAGTAGCAGTATTAATGATAATAGTAGTAGTAGTAATAATAATGATAATAGTAGTAGTAATGATAGTAGTAGTAGTAGTAATAGTAGTAGTAATGATAGTAGTAATAGTAGTAGTACAAATAATAGACAGATACAATAAACTAATTATAATTTTTTTAAAGGGAAGAGCTGGTAAGCCAGAGGAAGGTCTCGGACAGATGACCGAAAGTCTCGACCTGTTGACATAAGCCTTGTCAATGAATGGTTCAGAGAACCGAAACGTTGATAAATTAGATACCCAATAATTAAAGATACCCAAGAGTTGCACAGGTGTCTAATTTATCAAGTCATGTCAATCACAGTTCAGGTTTATCACCCATTGTAGTTTTAAAGGTTACTTGACTAAAGGTCAAGAATCACTTTAGTCACAGTAACTAGACACATCTCAATATATAATTTACCATCTGCGTTTTATGTCTGTATTGTGATGCGAAGTTCCTTCCATCATCTCCCACATCCTGTCAATGTGTCAGGTTTATATGTGTGTGTGTATGTGTGTCAGGTGTATATATATATATATATATATATATATATATATATATATATATATATATATATATATATATATATATATATATATATATATATATATATATATATGTATATATGCTGGTTTCTTTTTCTGTCTCATAAACACGCTAGATAACAGGGATATCTTGCTACTCCTACTTACACTTTGGTCACACTTCACAGACACGCACATGCATATATATATATATACATACATCTAGGTTTTTCTCCTTATTCTAAATAACTCTTGTTCTTTTTTATTTCTTCTATTGTCCATGGGGAAGTGGAAAAGAATCTTTCCTCCGTAAGCCATGCGTGTCGTATGAGGCGACTAAAATGCCGGGAGCAATGGGCTAGTAACCCCTTCTCCTGTATACATTTACTAAAAAAGAGAAGAAGAAAAACTTTATAAAATTGGGATGCTTAAATGTGCGTGGATGTTGTGCGGATGACAAGAAACAGATGATTGCTGATGTTATGAATGAAAAGAAGTTGGATGTCCTGGCTCTAAGCGAAACAAAGCTGAAGGGTGTAGGAGAATTTCAGTGGGGGGAAATAAATGGGATTAAATCTGGAGTATCTGAGAGAGTTAGAGCAAAGGAAGGGGTAGCAGTAATGTTAAATGATCAGTTATGGAAGGAGAAAAGAGAATATGAGTGTGTAAATTCAAGAATTATGTGGATTAAAGTAAAGGTTGGATGCGAGAAGTGGGTCATAATAAGCATGTATGCACCTGGAGAAACGAGGAATGCAGAGGAGAGAGAGAGATTTTGGGAGATGTTAAGTGAATGTATAGGAGCCTTTGAACCAAGTGAGAGAGTAATTGTGGTAGGGGACCTGAATGCTAAAGTAGGAGAAACTTTTAGAGAGGGTGTGGTAGGTAAGTTTGGGGAGCCAGGTGTAAATGATAATGGGAGCCCTTTGGTTGAACTTTGTATAGAAAGGGGTTTAGTTATAGGTAATACATATTTTAAGAAAAAGAGGATAAATAAGTATACACGATATGACGTAGGGCGAAATGACAGTAGTTTGTTGGATTATATATTGGTAGATAAAAGACTGTTGAGTAGACTTCAGGATGTACATGTTTATAGAGGGGCCACAGATATATCAGATCACTTTCTAGTTGTAGCTACACTGAGAGTAAAAGGTAGATGGGATACAAGGAGAATAGAAGCATCAGGGAAGAGAGAGGTGAAGGTTTATAAACTAAAAGAGGAGGCAGTTAGGGTAAGATATAAACAGCTATTGGAGGATTGATGGGCTAATGAGAGCATAGGCAATGGGGTCGAAGAGGTATGGGGTAGGTTTAAAAATGTAGTGTTAGAGTGTTCAGCAGAAGTTTGTGGTTACAGGAAAGTGGGTGCAGGAGGGAAGAGGAGTGATTGGTGGAATGATGATGTAAAGAGAGTAGTAAGGGAGAAAAAGTTAGCATATGAGAAGTTTTTACAAAGTAGAAGTGATGCAAGGAGGGAAGAGTATATGGAGAAAAAGAGAGAGGTTAAGAGAGTGGTGAAGCAATGTAAAAAGAGAGCAAATGAGAGAGTGGGTGAGATGTTATCAACAAATTTTGTTGAAAATAAGAAAAAGTTTTGGAGTGAGATTAACAAGTTAAGAAAGCCTAGAGAACAAATGGATTTGTCAGTTAAAAATAGGAGAGGAGAGTTATTAAATGGAGAGTTAGAGGTATTGGGAAGATGGAGGGAATATTTTGAGGAATTGTTAAATGTTGATGAAGATAGGGAAGCTGTGATTTCGTGTATAGGGCAAGGAGGAATAACATCTTGTAGGAGTGAGGAAGAGCCAGTTGTGAGTGTGGGGGACGTTCGTGAGGCAGTAGGTAAAATGAAAGGGGGTAAGGCAGCCGGGATTGATGGGATAAAGATAGAAATGTTAAAAGCAGGTGGGGATATAGTTTTGGAGTGGTTGGTGCAATTATTTAATAAATGTATGGAAGAGGGTAAGGTACCTAGGGATTGGCAGAGAGCATGCATAGTTCCTTTGTATAAAGGCAAAGGGGATAAAAGAGAGTGCAAAAATTATAGGGGGATAAGTCTGTTGAGTGTACCTGGTATGGTAGAGTTATAATTGAAAGAATTAAGAGTAAGACGGAGAATAGGATAGCAGATGAACAAGGAGGCTTTAGGAAAGGTAGAGGGTGTGTGGACCAGGTGTTTACAGTGAAACATATAAGTGAACAGTATTTAGATAAGGCTAAAGAGGTCTTTGTGGCATTTATGGATTTGGAAAAGGCGCATGACAGGGAGGATAGGGGGGCAATGTGGCAGATGTTGGAAGTGTATGGTGTAGGAGGTAGGTTACTGAAAGCAGTGAAGAGTTTTTACGAGGATAGTGAGGCTCAAGTTAGAGTATGTAGGAAAGAGGGAAATTTTTTCCCAGTAAAAGTAGGCCTTAGACAAGGATGTGTGATGTCACCGTGGTTGTTTAATATATTTATAGATGGGGTTGTAAGAGAAGTAAATGCGAGGGTCTTGGCAAGAGGCGTGGAGTTAAAAGATAAAGAATCACACACAAAGTGGGAGTTGTCACAGCTGCTCTTTGCTGATGACACTGTGCTCTTGGGAGATTCTGAAGAGAAGCTGCAGAGATTGGTGGATGAATTTGGTAGGGTGTGCAAAAGAAGAAAATTAAAGGTGAATACAGGAAAGAGTAAGGTTATGAGGATAACAAAAAGATTAGGTGATGAAAGATTGAATATCAGATTGGAGGGAGAGAGTATGGAGGAGGTGAACGTATTCAGATATTTGGGAGTGGACGTGTCAGCGGATGGGTCTATGAAAGATGAGGTGAATCATAGAATTGATGAGGGAAAAAGAGTGAGTGGTGCACTTAGGAGTCTGTGGAGACAAAGAACTTTGTCCTTGGAGGCAAAGAGGGGAATGTATGAGAGTATAGTTTTACCAACGCTCTTATATGGGTGTGAAGCGTGGGTGATGAATGTTGCAGCGAGGAGAAGGCTGGAGGCAGTGGAGATGTCATGTCTGAGTCCTGGAGATATACAGTGCCTGCACTCTGAAGGAGAGGTGTTAATGTTGCAGTTTAAAAACTGTAGTGTAAAGCACCCTTCTGGCAAGACAGTGATGGAGCGAATGATGGTGAAAGATTTTCTTTTTCGGGCCACCCTGCCTTGGTGGGAATGCAGTGTGTGTATATATGTCCGGTGGATATATATATATGTGTCTGCTTGTGTGTCAGGTATATATATATATATATATATATATATATATATATATATATATATATATATATATATATATATATATATATATATATGTGTGTGTGTGTGTGTGTGTGTGTGTGTGTGTGTGTGTGTGTGTGTGTATGTTAGGTGTATGTGTGTGTGTGTGTGTGTGTGTGTGTATGTTAGGTGTATGCGTGTGTATGTTAGGTGTATGTATGTGTGTGTGTGTTAGGTGTATGTGTGTGTGTATGTTACGTGTGTTATGTGTGTGTGTACTCTCCTAATTGTGGTTGCAGGGTAATGATAATAGTAATGATAATACTACTAATTGTGTGTGTGTGTGTGTGTGTGTGTGTGTGTGTGTGTGTGTGTGTGTGTGTGTGTGTGTGTGTGTGTGTGTGTGTGTGTGTGTGTGTGTGTGTGTGTGTGTGTGTGTGTGTGTGTACTAACCTAATTGTGGGTCTTGCCTTCTATTTCTTGGACCCTTTTATATCTACTTGTGAAGCTGTGTCATGAGTTTGCCTCAACCAACCTGAGACTAAAAAAAAAAACTTGCTTCTTGACGTCCAGATTGCTCTGTTATGCCTTTATGAAAAATAATACTATTATTATTATTATTATTATTAGTAGTAGTAGTAGTAGTAGTAGTAGTAGTAGTAGTTCCCTCAGGTAGTCTCTCCTTCCCACTCTATCTCTTGCCATCTATCTGGTTACCTTCTTCTGGATCATGTTTCCAGGTCTCCATCTGTGGGCTCCCTGATATCACATTCTCTTCTTCAAGTTTATTGTTTTTTAGTGCTTTCCCTAGTTCCTTGTCTCCAGAAGCCAACCTGTGTCCTCTCAGACGAACTCCCTGTTTTTCCCAGGTCAGCGGTTCCCCACTTCCACGAGGTCAGCGGTTGTTGGCCCCTCCCCAGTGACCTTGTTGGATGGCAACTTGGTCTTGTCCAGCTGGTCTACTGCCCAGACTGTCCAGGTGGGTGGAATTACAGGAGGGGACACACAGAAAACTGCGTCCTTTAATTACACCCACCAAGATAGATGCCTTTCATTTTATTACATTTCATTATTTATATACACTCACACTGACAATTATGTACACACACACACACACACACACACACACACACACACACACACACACACACACACACACACACACACACACACACAATAATCACAACACATATACTCCTCTCATCCCTCTCTAACTTCTACGTAAACAGAAATTCCCTGGCACACTTAAAGTATGTTACTGCCCCAACTCTGTCACTCACTCACTCATGTTCACACATGTCACTCACACACTCATGTTCACACATGTCACTCACTTATGTCCACTCGCATATCTGCATTTTCTCTTACTTTTCTTAAAATAAAATTATATTGAACAGGGAATAAAACTTAAATAAAGAAATTCTTGAGCATTAATTCTGAGTCAACAAAGTGAAGAATGTTGTTATAAAGTATTTTCAATATAGTGTTATAAAGAGTTGTGATGATGTAAATAAGTGACTGTTGAGACAAACTTGTATTAGATAAAACAAACAAGACTTTTCCATTTTACTTAAACTACTGATCGTGTGTGACTATTTGTTTAAGTAACTATCCTTACATGTTACCATTCTGTCTTTGCTTACTGCTGTCTCTTACTGTATTTTTTTGTACGTCACTGTCCTGTTTTTGCTTGTTACTTTACTCTTCTTTCATGTTACAGTTCCATTTTAGTATGTTGATGTACTGGTGTTCTGTGTTAATGTACTGGTGTTCACTGTTAATGTACTGGTGTTCTGTGTTAATGTACTGGTGTTCACTGTTAATGTACTGGTGTTCTACCTTGTTATACTTCCCTACTACATCTTCCACAACAGTGTCTCCCACAATGGCATCCATGTTTCCCAATACATTATTAAAACAAATAACAAATAAACAACACACACACAGAAATAAAAATCTCCTCGTTGATAAAGTCGACCATTATGGTAGTGTCGATTTATTAACAAAAAGTATTTCATCAGCCATCATGGAACCTGGTTAATATTTCTGATACTGCTGTTTTTATTCACTTATATATTGCTCTGCTGTACATTTGCAACTCTGGCAATAAATATAATGTCTTTGGGAACAATTCGCTTCTGTTATTTATTCAATGTTTGCCAGTTCGTCATTAATTATATTTTATCTTTTCCATCACTCTGTCAGTCACAACTCTGACATATTCATTGCTTGGTATAATCAACAAGCAATGGACAAACACTAATATTTTATTTTACTTAAACAATATTTTACAGTCTATCAAACACTTTGTCCAGCAGTTGTTAACTGTACCAGAAACAAAGGCTGGGACAAAACTTTGTCCAGCAGTTGCTAACTGTACCATAAACAAAGGCTGGGACAAAACTTTGTCCAGCAGTTGCTAACTGTACCATAAACAAAGGCTGGGACAAAAGTAAAACTTACACAGTGTGATGTGAATCTAGAGATGCCACTAAAACTCAGGTATCATTTTACTGCAGCAACAATACTTCAGTACTTACGACAGTTTTAAATGGGTTCAGTAGCTACAGCAGTTTTAAATGGGTTCAGTAGCTACAACAGTTTTAAATGGGTTCAGTAGCTACAGCAGTTTTAAATGGGTTCAGTAGCTATAGCAGTTTTAAATGGGTTCAGTAGCTACAGCAGTTTTAAGTGGGTTCAGTAGCTACAACAGTTTTAAATGGGTTCAGTAGCTACAGCAGTTTTAAATGGGTTCAGTAGCTATAGCAGTTTTAAATGGGTTCAGTAGCTACAGCAGTTTTAAATGGGTTCAGTAGCTACAGCAGTTTTAAATGGGTTCAGTAGCTATAGAAGTTTTAAATGGGTTCAGTAGCTACAGCAGTTTTAAATGGGTTCAGTAGCTATAGCAGTTTTAAATGGGTTCAGTAGCTACAGCAGTTTTAAATGAGTTCAGTAGCTACAGCAGTTTTAAATGGGTTCAGTAGCTACAGCAGTTTTAAATGGGTTCAGTAACTATAGCAGTTTTAAATTGGTTCAGTAGCTACAGCAGTTTTAAATGGCTTCAGTAGCTATAGCAGTTTTAAATGAGTTCAGTAGCTACAGCAGTTTTAAATGGGTTCAGTAGCTACAGCAGTTTTAAATGGGTTCAGTAGCTACAGCAGTTTTAAATGGGTTCAGTAGCTACAGCAGTTTTAAATGGGTTCAGTAGCTACAGCAGTTTTAAATGGGTTCAGTAGCTACAGCAGTTTTAAATGGGTTCAGTAGCTACAGCAGTTTTAAATGGGTTCAGTAGCTACAGCAGTTTTAAATGGGTTCAGTAGCTACAGCAGTTTTAAATGGGTTCAGTAGCTACAGCAGTTTTAAATGGGTTCAGTAGCTACAGCAGTTTTAAATGGGTTCAGTAGCTACAGCAGTTTTAAATGGGTTCAGTAGCTATAGCAGTTTGTTTTAAATTGGTTCAGTAGCTACAGCAGTTTAAATGGCTTCAGTAGCTATAGCAGTTTTAAATGAGTTCAGTAGCTACAGCAGTTTTAAGAGGGTTCAGTAGCTACAGCAGTTTTAAATGGGTTCAGTAGCTACAGCAGTTTTAAATGGGTTCAGTAGCTATAGCAGTTTTAAATGGGTTCAGTAGCTACAGCAGTTTTAAATGAGTTCAGTAGCTACAGCAGTTTTAAATGGGTTCAGTAGCTACAGCAGTTTTAAATGGGTTCAGTAACTATAGCAGTTTTAAATTGGTTCAGTAGCTACAGCAGTTTTAAATGGCTTCAGTAGCTATAGCAGTTTTAAATGGGTTCAGTAGCTACAGCAGTTTTAAGAGGGTTCAGTAGCTACAGCAGTTTTAAATGGGTTCAGTAGCTACAGCAGTTTTAAATGGGTTCAGTAGCTACAGCAGTTTTAAATGGGTTCAGTAGCTACAGCAGTTTTAAATGGGTTCAGTAGCTACAGCAGTTTTAAATGGGTTCAGTAGCTACAGCAGTTTAATGGGTTCAGTAGCTACAGCAGTTTTAAGAGGGTTCAGTAGCTACAGCAGTTTTAAATGGGTTCAGTATGACTCACGAAATCGTAATGACACGATTGCAAACAAACCATACCACGGCGGGATTTGAACCCGCGGTCAGAGAGTCTAAAGACTCCAGACCGTCGTGTTAGCCACTGGACCAGCTAGCCACGATAAGATTCGTCCAACTAGGTATATACCTAGTTGGACAAATCTTATTGTGGCTAGCTGGTCCAGTGGCTAACGCGACGGTCTGGAGTTTTGAGACTCTGACCGCGGGCTCAAATCCCGCCGTGGTATGGTTTGGGTTCAGTAGCTACAGCATTTGTAATAGGGTTCACTAGGAACAGCAGTTTTAAATGGGTTCACTAGCTACACCAGTTTTAAATGGGTTCAGTAGCTATAGCAGTTTTAAATGGGTTCAGTAGCTACACCAGTTTTAAATGGGTTCAGTAGCTACACCAGTTTTAAATGGGTTCAGTAGCTACACCAGTTTTAAATGGGTTCAGTAGCTACACCAGTTTTAAATGGGTTCAGTAGCTACACCAGTTTTAAATGGGTTCAGTAGCTACACCAGTTTTAAATGGGTTCAGTAGCTACACCAGTTTTAAATGGGTTCAGTAGCTCAGTTTTAAAGTAGCTACACCAGTTTTAAATGGGTTCAGTAGCTACACCAGTTTTAAATGGGTTCAGTAGCTACACCAGTTTTAAATGGGTTCAGTAGCTACACCAGTTTTAAATGGGTTCAGTAGCTACAGCAGTTTTAAATGGGTTCAGTAGCTACACCAGTTTTAAATGGGTTCAGTAGCTACAGCAGTTTTAAATGGGTTCAGTAGCTACACCAGTTTTAAATGGGTTCAGTAGCTACACCAGTTTTAAATGGGTTCAGTAGCTACACCAGTTTTAAATGGGTTCAGTAGCTACACCAGTTTTAAATGGGTTCAGTAGCTACACCAGTTTTAAATGGGTTCAGTAGCTACACCAGTTTTAAATGGGTTCAGTAGCTACACCAGTTTTAAATGGGTTCAGTAGCTACACCAGTTTTAAATGGGTTCAGTAGCTACACCAGTTTTAAATGGGTTCAGTACTACACCAGTTTTAAATGGGTTCAGTAGCTACACCAGTTTTAAATGGGTTCAGTAGCTACACCAGTTTTAAATGGGTTCAGTACTACACCAGTTTTAAATGGGTTCAGTAGCTACATCAGTTTTAAATGGGTTCAGTAGCTACACTGGTTTTAAATGGGTTCAGTACTACACCGGTTTTAAATGGGATCGGTAGCTACACCGGTTTTAAATGGGTTCAGTAGCTACACCGGTTTTAAATGGGTTCAGTAGCTACACCGGTTTTAAATGGGTTCAGTACTACACTGGTTTTAAATGGGTTCAGTACTACACCGGTTTTAAATGGGTTCAGTAGCTACATCAATTTTAAATGGGTTCAGTAGCTACACCGGTTTTAAATGGGTTCAGTACTACACCGGTTTTAAATGGGTTCAGTACTACACCAGTTTTAAATGGGTTCAGTAGCTACACCGGTTTTAAATGGGTTCAGTACTACACTGGTTTTAAATGGGTTCAGTACTACACCGGTTTTAAATGGGTTCAGTAGCTATAGGAATTTTAAAGTTGATTTTCCGGCAGACTTGAAGTAACTATGAGCACAACAGCTGTATTAAAGCAATTTATAGATCTAGTAAATCATAAATTGTAATATGTACCTTATTGAAGACATGTTGGAAAATATTTTTATTCTGAAACAGAAATTATCAAATTGTAGATAAATGATGATCATAATTAATGATCATAAGTCTATCAACCTATATAGGAAATGTACGATAATCAAATTAAGTCCAACGCTGGAATAATTATATACAATGTACATCACACAAAATCCTCAAGACTGACACTCACTATCACACTACCCATAGTCCACACAGTTCATGTGTGTGTAGATACCATACAGTCAAACACACACCACATAGTCCACACAGTTCATGTGTGTGTAGATACCATACAGTCAAACACACACCACATAGTCCACACAGTTCATGTGTGTGTAGATACCATACAGTCAAACACACACCACATAGTCCACACAGTTCATGTGTGTGTAGATACCATACAGTCAAACACACACCACATAGTCCACACAGTTCATGTGTGTGTAGATACCATACAGTCAAACACACACCACATAGTCCACACAGTTCATGTGTGTGTAGATACCATACAGTCAAACACACACCACATAGTCCACACAGTTCATGTGTGTGTAGATACCATACAGTCAAACACACACCACATAGTCCACACAGTTCATGTGTGTGTAGATACCATACAGTCAAACACACACCACATAGTCCACACAGTTCATGTGTGTGTAGATACCATACAGTCAAACACACACCACATAGTCCACACAGTTCATGTGTGTGTAGATACCATACAGTCAAACACACACCACATAGTCCACACAGTTCATGTGTGTGTAGATACCATACAGTCAAACACACACCACATAGTCCACACAGTTCATGTGTGTGTAGATACCATACAGTCAAACACACACCACATAGTCCACACAGTTCATGTGTGTGTAGATACCATACAGTCAAACACACACCACATAGTCCACACAGTTCATGTGTGTGTAGATACCATACAGTCAAACACACACCACATAGTCCACACAGTTCATGTGTGTGTAGATACCATACAGTCAAACACACACCACATAGTCCACACAGTTCATGTGTGTGTAGATACCATACAGTCAAACACACACCACATAGTTCACACAGTTCATGTGTGTGTAGATACCATACAGTCAAACACACACCACATAGTACACACAGTTCATGTGTATGTGGATACCATACAGTCAAACACACACCACATAGTACACACAGTTCATGTGTGTGTAGATACCATACAGTCAAACACACACCACATAGTCCACACAGTTCATGTGTGTGTAGATACCATACAGTCAAACACACACCACATAGTCCACACAGTTCATGTGTGTGTAGATACCATACAGTCAAACACACACCACATAGTCCACACAGTTCAGATACCATACAGTCAAACACACACCACATAGTCCACACAGTTCATGTGTGTGTAGATACCATACAGTCAAACACACACCACATAGTCCACACAGTTCATGTGTGTGTAGATACCATACAGTCAAACACACACCACATAGTACACACAGTTCATGTGTGTGTGGATACCATACAGTCAAACACACACCACATAGTCCACACAGTTCATGTGTGTGTAGATACCATACAGTCAAACACACACCACATAGTCCACACAGTTCATGTGTGTGTAGATACCATACAGTCAAACACACACCACATAGTCCACACAGTTCATGTGTGTGTAGATACCATACAGTCAAACACACACCACATAGTACACACAGTTCATGTGTGTGTAGATACCATACAGTCAAACACACACCACATACAGTCCACACAGTTCATGTGTGTGTAGATACCATACAGTCAAACACACACCACATAGTCCACACAGTTCATGTGTGTGTAGATACCATACAGTCAAACACACACCACATAGTCCACACAGTTCATGTGTGTGTAGATACCATACAGTCAAACACACACCACATAGTCCACACAGTTCATGTGTGTGTAGATACCATACAGTCAAACACACACCACATAGTCCACACAGTTCATGTGTGTGTAGATACCATACAGTCAAACACACACCACATAGTTCACACACAGTTCATGTGTGTGTAGATACCATACAGTCAAACACACACCACATAGTCCACACAGTTCATGTGTGTGTAGATACCATACAGTCAAACACACACCACATAGTCCACACAGTTCATGTGTGTGTAGATACCATACAGTCAAACACACACCACATAGTCCACACAGTTCATGTGTGTGTAGATACCATACAGTCAAACACACACCACATAAATCACTGTGTAGTCACACACAATTAGAAACAAAGTTCATATAATCCCAGAATAGAGTTGAGTTTACAAAGCTGGACAAGTATTCACTACTTAGAATACAGAAGCGACCCTCTCCCTGGAGCTGAGTGCTGACACTCTCCCTGCCACTGAGTGCTGACACTCTCCCTGCCACTGAGTGCTGACACTCTCCCTGCCACTGAGTGCTGACACTCTCCCTGCCACTGAGTGCTGACACTCTCCCTGCCACTGAGTGCTGACACTCTCCCTGCAACTGAGTGCTGATACTCTCCCTTGAACTGAGTGCTGACACTATCCTTGGAACTGTGTGCTGACACTCTCCCTGCCACTGAGTGCTGACACTCTCCCTGCCACTGAGTGCTGACACTCTCCCTGCAACTGAGTGCTGATACTCTCCCTTGAACTGAGTGCTGACACTATCCTTGGAAGTGCTGACACTCTATCACTTGGAACTGCCACTGTGCTGACACTCTCCCTGATACTCTCCCTTGAACTGTGTCCCTGAACTGTGTGCTGACACTCTCCCTGAAACTGAGTGCCTGCAACTGAGTGCTTCTCCCTGCAACTGAAAGGATCCAGGGAAACAGTCAGGCCGGACTTGAGTCCTGGAGATGGGAAGTACAGTGTCTGCACTCTGAAGGAGGGGTGTTAATGTTGCAGTTTTATAACTGTAGTGTAAAGCATCCCTCTGGCAAGACAGTGATGGAGTGAATGATAGTGAAAGTTTTTCTTTTTCGGGCCACCCTGCCTTGGTGGGAAACGGCCGTTGTGTTAATAATAATAAAAAAATAACTATAATTAGGTTTTATACCATTATAGTAAACAATCATTATAGAATGGTTTATACTATCTTAGTATTGTTAAGTATGGTTTAATAACTTATTATTGTTTAGTATAACTATAGGTAAGTTCAGTATTACATATTACCTTAGTGCTTCTATGGTACAGTTTAATACCAGCATACAACGGTTTACGGTGCTGGAGAGCTTTATAATAGTCCTGGATACCTTTATTGTGGCGCTGGATAAATTTAATATGATACCTTATAGCATAACTGTGATGCTGGTTAAACTTATTATAATGTTGGACAACTTTATTGTGGTGTTGGACAACTTTATTGTGGTGTTGGACAACTTATTGTGGAGGTGGACAACTTTATTGTGGTGTTGGACAACTTTATTGTGGTGTTGGACAACTTTATTGTGGTGTTGGACAACTTTATTGTAGATCTGGACAACTTTATTGTGGTGCTGGACAACTTTATTGTGGAGGTGGACAACTTTATTGTGTTGTTGGACAACTTTATTGTGGTGGTGGACAACTTTATTGTGGTGCTGGACAACTTTATTGTGTTGTTGGACAACTTTATTGTGTTGTTGGACAACTTTATTGTGTTGTTGGACAACTTTATTGTGGTGCTGGACAACTTTATTTTGGTGTTGGACAACTTTATTGTGGTGCTGGACAACTTTATTGTGGTATTAGACAACTTTATTGTGGTGCTGGACAACTTTATTTTGGTGTTGGACAACTTTATTGTGGTGCTGGACAACTTTATTGTGATGCTGGATAACTTTATTGTGGTGTTGGACAACTTTATTGTGGTGCTGGACAACTTTATTGTGGTGCTGGACAACTTTATTGTGGTGCTGGACAACTTTATTGTGGTGTTGGACAACTTTATTGTGGTGCTGGACACCTTTATTGTGGTGCTGGACAACTTTATTGTGGTGCTTGACAACTTTATTGTGGTGCTGTACAACTTTATTGTGATGCTGGACAACTTTATTGTGGTGCTGGACAACTTTATTGTGGTGCTGGACAAATTTATTGTGGTGCTGGACAACTTTATTGTGGTGCTGGACAACTTTATTGTGATGCTGGACAACTTTATTGTGGTACTGGACAACTTTATTGTGGTGCTGGACAACTTTATTGTGATGTTGGACAACTTTATTGTGGTGCTGGACAACTTTATTGTGATGTTGGACAACTTTATTGTGGTGGACAACTTTATTGTGATGGACAACTTTATTGTGGTGGTGGACAACTTTATTATGGTGGTGGACAACTTTATTGTGGTGGACAACTTTATTGTGGTGGTGGATAACTTTATTGTGGTGGACAACTTTATTATTGTGGTGGACAACTTTATTGTGGTGCTAGACAACATTGTGGTGCTGGATATAAGTGCAATAAGTGTTGTATAAAAAAGGCTGAAATTTGTAAGTGGCCAAAAATATTCAATAAAAAAAGGCAAATATCATATAAAAAGACAAAAGTATAATTAATAAAATACACAAGTATTATATAATATGAATCATACTGAGAGAAGTATGATATAAAAATACACATGTATGATATAAAAATACACATGTATGATATAAAAATACACATGTATGATATAAAAATACACATGTATGATATAAAAATACACATGTATGATATAAAAATACACATGTATGATATAAAAATACAAATGTATGATATAAGTATGATGGTGAGAGGGACAAGTATAAAAGCACCAGTATGATATATGAAGTATGATATAAGAATAATACTGAAAGGAACAATTGTGATATAGAAAGACACATGTATGATATGAGAAATATTGTCACAAGTATGATGTGAAAGATGTGAGAGATGCAAGAATGATGGAATAAAGACACAACCCTGCTGATCATACCTGTGATAAACTTTTAGGTGAGCTCACTTTTAGACTGAGCTCACTTTTAGACTGAGCTCACTTTTAGACTGAGCTCACTTTTAGACTGAGCTCACTTTTAGACTGAGCTCACTTTTAGACTGAGCTCACTTTTAGACTGAGCTCACTTTTAGACTGAGCTCACTTTTAGACTGAGCTCACTTTTAGACTAGACTGAGCTCACTTTTAGACTGAGGTCACTTTTAGACTGAGCTCACTTTTAGACTGAGCTCACTTTTAGACTGAGCTCACTTTTAGACTGAGCTCACTTTTAGACTGAGCTCACTTTTAGACTGAGCTCACTTTTAGACTGAGCTCACTTTTAGACTGAGCTCACTTTTAGACTAGACTGAGGCCACTTTTAGACTGAGCTCACTTTTAGACTGAGCTCACTTTTAGACTGAGCTCACTTTTAGACTGAGCTCACTTTTAGACTGAGCTCACTTTTAGACTGAGCTCACTTTTAGACTGAGCTCACTTTTAGACTGAGACTGAGCTCACTTTTAGACTGAGCTCACTTTTAGACTGAGCTCACTTTTAGACTGAGCTCACTTTTAGACTGAGCTCACTTTTAGACTGAGCTCACTTTTAGACTGAGCTCACTTTTAGACTGAGCTCACTTTTAGACTGAGCTCACTTTTAGACTGAGCTCACTTTTAGACTGAGCTCACTTTTAGACTGAGCTCACTTTTAGACTGAGCTCACTTTGAGACTGAGCTCACTTTTAGACTGAGCTCATGACGTGATAAAGTTTAAGAGCACAACACTGACCAAGCCAATGTTTGTTCAGGAAGACTCACGAAATCGTTATAACGGGTTGACCTTGAAACCATTTTAAGTAAGTCCTAAGAACATAAGGAGGAGCACTGCAGCAGGAATACAGGCTCATACTAAGTCCACGTCACAGCTACACTGTGAGTCTTTGCGACTTTCTTGCTATGGGTTCATATCCCACCCGTTCCGTGGTTTGTTCAGCATCCTGGTATCGTCTGTCAATATTTTACAATAATATTTAGATCGGTGTGGCAGCGAGGACGAGGGTGACAGCGAGGACGAAGGTTACAGCGAGGACGAGGGTGACAGCGGGGACGAGGGTGACAGCGAGGACGAGGGTGACAGCGAGGACAAGGGTGACAGCGCGGACGAGGGTGACAGCGAGGACGAGGGAGCAGCGGGGACGAGGGTGACAGCGAGGACGAGGGTGACAGCGAGGACGAGGGTGACAGCGAGGACGAGGGTGACAGCGAGGACGAGGGTGACAGCGAGGACGAGGGTGACAGCGAGGACAAGGGTGACAGCGGGGACGAGGACGACAGCGAGGACGAGGGTGTCAGCGAGGACGAGCGTGGTAGCGAGGACAAAGGTGACAGCGAGGACGAGGATAACAGCGAGGACAAGGGTGACAGCGAGAATGAGGGTGACAACAGGTGGGTGAAGCCGAAACCGCTATGGAAGGGGGAGATAAAGTGAGGTAAAGTCATGTGATTAGAGCGGCAGAGATTAGAGCGGCAGAGAACACAGGAACATGGTAGTGTACTAGTAGTAACCGTGGTGGGGAGGGTTGTGGTAGCAAGGAGGGGAAACAGTGGTAGGGTGGTAGTAGTAACCGTGGTGGGGAAGGTTGTGGTAGCAAGGAGGGGGAACAGTGGTAGGGTGGTAGTAGTAACAGTGGTGGGGAGGGTTGTGGTAGCAAGGAGGGGAACAGTGGTAGTGTGGTAGTAGTAACAGTGGTGGGGAGGGTTGTGGTAGCAAGGAGGGGGAACAGTGGTAGTGTGGTAGTAGTAACAGTGGTGGGGAGGGTTGTGGTAGCAAGGAGGGGGAACAGTGGTAGTGTGGTAGTAGTAACAGTGGTGGGGAGGGTTGTGGTAGCAAGGAGGGGGAACAGTGGTAGGGTGGTAGTAGTAACAGTGGTGGGGAGGGTTGTGGTAGCAAGGAGGGGGAACAGTGGTAGGGTGGTAGTAGTAACAGTGGTGGGGAGGGTTGTGGTAGCAAGGAGGGGGAACAGTGGTAGGGTGGTAGTAGTAACAGTGGTGAGGAGGGTTGTGGTAGCAAGGAGGGTGGTAACAGTGGTAGGGTGGTAGTAGTAACAGTGGTGGGGAGGGTTGTGGTAGCAAGGAGGGGGAACAGTGGTAGGGTGGTAGTAGTAACAGTGGTGGGGAGGGTTGTGGTAGCAAGGAGGGGGAACAGTGGTAGGGTGGTAGTAGTAACAGTGGTGGGGAGGGTTGTGGTAGCAAGGAGGGGGAACAGTGGTAGGGTGGTAGTAGTAACAGTGGTGGGGAGGGTTGTGGTAGCAAGGAGGGGAAACAGTGGTATTGTGTTGGTAGTAGTAACAGTGGTGGGGAGGGTTGTGGTAGCAAGGAGGGGGAACAGTGGTAGTGTGGTAGTAGTAACAGTGGTGGGGAGGGTTGTGGTAGCAAGGAGGGGGAACAGTGGTAGGGTGGTAGTAGTAACAGTGGTAGTAACAGTGGTGGGGAGTGGTGGGGGTTGTGGTAGCAAGGAGGGGGAACAGTGGTAGTGTGGTAGTAGTAACAGTGGTGGGGAGTGGGTTGTGGTAGTAATAACAGTGGTGGGGAGGGTTGTGGTAGCAAGGAGGGGGAACAGTGGTAGGGTGGTAGTAGTAACAGTGGTGGGGAGGGTTGTGGTAGCAAGGAGGGGGAACAGTGGTAGTGTGGTAGTAGTAACAGTGGTGGGGAGGGTTGTGGTAGCAAGGAGGGGGAACAGTGGTAGTGTGGTAGTAGTAACAGTGGTGGGGAGGGTTGTGGTAGCAAGGAGGGGGAACAGTGGTAGTGTGGTAGTAGTAACAGTGGTGGGGAGGGTTGTGGTAGCAAGGAGGGGGAACAGTGGTAGTGTGGTAGTAGTAACAGTGGTGAGGAGGGTTGTGAGGGTTGTAAGTAGAAGTAGCAAGACGCACCTGAAATCTTGCATGTTCATGAGACAGAAAAAAGGACACCAGCAATCCTACCATCATGTAAAACAATTACAGGCTTTCGTTTTACACTCACTTGGCAGGACGGTAGTACCTCCCTGGGTGGTTGCTGTCTACCAACCTACTACCACAGGACGGTAGTACCTCCCTGGGTGGTTGCTGTCTACCAACCTACTACCACAGGACGGTAGTACCTCCCTGGGTGGTTGCTGTCTACCAACCTACTACCACAGGACGGTAGTACCTCCCTGGGTGGTTGCTGTCTACCAACCTACTACCACAGGACGGTAGTACCTCCCTGGGTGGTTGCTGTCTACCAACCTACTACCACAGGACGGTAGTACCTCCCTGGGTGGTTGCTGTCTACCAACCTACTACCACAGGACGGTAGTACCTCCCTGGGTGGTTGCTGTCTACCAACCTACTACCACAGGACGGTAGTACCTCCCTGGGTGGTTGCTGTCTACCAACCTACTACCACAGGACGGTAGTACCTCCCTGGGTGGTTGCTGTCTACCAACCTACTACCACAGGACGGTAGTACCTCCCTGGGTGGTTGCTGTCTACCAACCTACTACCACAGGACGGTAGTACCTCCCTGGGTGGTTGCTGTCTACCAACCTACTACCACAGGACGGTAGTACCTCCCTGGGTGGTTGCTGTCTACCAACCTACTACCACAGGACGGTAGTACCTCCCTGGGTGGTTGCTGTCTACCAACCTACTACCACAGGACGGTAGTACCTCCCTGGGTGGTTGCTGTCTACCAACCTACTACCACAGGACGGTAGTACCTCCCTGGGTGGTTGCTGTCTACCAACCTACTACCACAGGACGGTAGTACCTCCCTGGGTGGTTGCTGTCTACCAACCTACTACCACAGGACGGTAGTACCTCCCTGGGTGGTTGCTGTCTACCAACCTACTACCACAGGACGGTAGTACCTCCCTGGGTGGTTGCTGTCTACCAACCTACTACCACAGGACGGTAGTACCTCCCTGGGTGGTTGCTGTCTACCAACCTACTACCACAGGACGGTAGTACCTCCCTGGGTGGTTGCTGTCTACCAACCTACTACCACAGGACGGTAGTACCTCCCTGGGTGGTTGCTGTCTACCAACCTACTACCACAGGACGGTAGTACCTCCCTGGGTGGTTGCTGTCTACCAACCTACTACCACAGGACGGTAGTACCTCCCTGGGTGGTTGCTGTCTACCAACCTACTACCACAGGACGGTAGTACCTCCCTGGGTGGTTGCTGTCTACCAACCTACTACCACAGGACGGTAGTACCTCCCTGGGTGGTTGTTGTCTACCAACCTACTACCACAGGACGGTAGTACCTCCCTGGGTGGTTGCTGTCTACCAACCTACTACCACAGGACGGTAGTACCTCCCTGGGTGGTTGCTGTCTACCAACCTACTACCACAGGACGGTAGTACCTCCCTGGGTGGTTGCTGTCTACCAACCTACTACCACAGGACGGTAGTACCTCCCTGGGTGGTTGCTGTCTACCAACCTACTACCACAGGACGGTAGTACCTCCCTGGGTGGTTGTTGTCTACCAACCTACTACCACAGGACGGTAGTACCTCCCTGGGTGGTTGTTGTCTACCAACCTACTACCACAGGACGGTAGTACCTCCCTGGGTGGTTGTTGTCTACCAACCTACTACCACAGGACGGTAGTACCTCCCTGGGTGGTTGCTGTCTACCAACCTACTACCACAGGACGGTAGTACCTCCCTGGGTGGTTGCTGTCTACCAACCTACTACCACAGGACGGTAGTACCTCCCTGGGTGGTTGTTGTCTACCAACCTACTACCACAGGACGGTAGTACCTCCCTGGGTGGTTGTTGTCTACCAACCTACTACCACAGGACGGTAGTACCTCCCTGGGTGGTTGCTGTCTACCAACCTACTACCACAGGACGGTAGTACCTCCCTGGGTGGTTGTTGTCTACCAACCTACTACCACAGGACGGTAGTACCTCCCTGGGTGGTTGTTGTCTACCAACCTACTACCACAGGACGGTAGTACCTCCCTGGGTGGTTGCTGTCTACCAACCTACTACCACAGGACGGTAGTACCTCCCTGGGTGGTTGCTGTCTACCAACCTACTACCACAGGACGGTAGTACCTCCCTGGGTGGTTGCTGTCTACCAACCTACTACCACAGGACGGTAGTACCTCCCTGGGTGGTTGCTGTCTACCAACCTACTACCACAGGACGGTAGTACCTCCCTGGGTGGTTGTTGTCTACCAACCTACTACCACAGGACGGTAGTACCTCCCTGGGTGGTTGCTGTCTACCAACCTACTACCACAGGACGGTAGTACCTCCCTGGGTGGTTGCTGTCTACCAACCTACTACCACAGGACGGTAGTACCTCCCTGGGTGGTTGCTGTCTACCAACCTACTACCACAGGACGGTAGTACCTCCCTGGGTGGTTGCTGTCTACCAACCTACTACCACAGGACGGTAGTACCTCCCTGGGTGGTTGCTGTCTACCAACCTACTACCACAGGACGGTAGTACCTCCCTGGGTGGTTGCTGTCTACCAACCTACTACCACAGGACGGTAGTACCTCCCTGGGTGGTTGCTGTCTACCAACCTACTACCACAGGACGGTAGTACCTCCCTGGGTGGTTGCTGTCTACCAACCTACTACCACAGGACGGTAGTACCTCCCTGGGTGGTTGCTGTCTACCAACCTACTACCACAGGACGGTAGTACCTCCCTGGGTGGTTGCTGTCTACCAACCTACTACCACAGGACGGTAGTACCTCCCTGGGTGGTTGCTGTCTACCAACCTACTACCACAGGACGGTAGTACCTCCCTGGGTGGTTGTTGTCTACCAACCTACTACCACAGGACGGTAGTACCTCCCTGGGTGGTTGCTGTCTACCAACCTACTACCACAGGACGGTAGTACCTCCCTGGGTGGTTGCTGTCTACCAACCTACTACCACAGGACGGTAGTACCTCCCTGGGTGGTTGCTGTCTACCAACCTACTACCACAGGACGGTAGTACCTCCCTGGGTGGTTGTTGTCTACCAACCTACTACCACAGGACGGTAGTACCTCCCTGGGTGGTTGTTGTCTACCAACCTACTACCACAGGACGGTAGTACCTCCCTGGGTGGTTGTTGTCTACCAACCTACTACCACAGGACGGTAGTACCTCCCTGGGTGGTTGCTGTCTACCAACCTACTACCACAGGACGGTAGTACCTCCCTGGGTGGTTGCTGTCTACCAACCTACTACCACAGGACGGTAGTACCTCCCTGGGTGGTTGCTGTCTACCAACCTACTACCACAGGACGGTAGTACCTCCCTGGGTGGTTGCTGTCTACCAACCTACTACCACAGGACGGTAGTACCTCCCTGGGTGGTTGCTGTCTACCAACCTACTACCACAGGACGGTAGTACCTCCCTGGGTGGTTGCTGTCTACCAACCTACTACCACAGGACGGTAGTACCTCCCTGGGTGGTTGCTGTCTACCAACCTACTACCACAGGACGGTAGTACCTCCCTGGGTGGTTGCTGTCTACCAACCTACTACCACAGGACGGTAGTACCTCCCTGGGTGGTTGCTGTCTACCAACCTACTACCACAGGACGGTAGTACCTCCCTGGGTGGTTGCTGTCTACCAACCTACTACCACAGGACGGTAGTACCTCCCTGGGTGGTTGCTGTCTACCAACCTACTACCACAGGACGGTAGTCCCTCCCTGGGTGGTTGTTGTCTACCAACCTACTACCACAGGACGGTAGTACCTCCCTGGGTGGTTGTTGTCTACCAACCTACTACCACAGGACGGTAGTACCTCCCTGGGTGGTTGCTGTCTACCAACCTACTACCACAGGACGGTAGTACCTCCCTGGGTGGTTGCTGTCTACCAACCTACTACCACAGGACGGTAGTACCTCCCTGGGTGGTTGCTGTCTACCAACCTACTACCACAGGACGGTAGTACCTCCCTGGGTGGTTGCTGTCTACCAACCTACTACCACAGGACGGTAGTACCTCCCTGGGTGGTTGCTGTCTACCAACCTACTACCACAGGACGGTAGTACCTCCCTGGGTGGTTGTTGTCTACCAACCTACTACCACAGGACGGTAGTACCTCCCTGGGTGGTTGCTGTCTACCAACCTACTACCACAGGACGGTAGTACCTCCCTGGGTGGTTGCTGTCTACCAACCTACTACCACAGGACGGTAGTACCTCCCTGGGTGGTTGCTGTCTACCAACCTACTACCACAGGACGGTAGTACCTCCCTGGGTGGTTGCTGTCTACCAACCTACTACCACAGGACGGTAGTACCTCCCTGGGTGGTTGTTGTCTACCAACCTACTACCACAGGACGGTAGTACCTCCCTGGGTGGTTGCTGTCTACCAACCTACTACCACAGGACGGTAGTACCTCCCTGGGTGGTTGCTGTCTACCAACCTACTACCACAGGACGGTAGTACCTCCCTGGGTGGTTGCTGTCTACCAACCTACTACCACAGGACGGTAGTACCTCCCTGGGTGGTTGCTGTCTACCAACCTACTACCACAGGACGGTAGTACCTCCCTGGGTGGTTGTTGTCTACCAACCTACTACCACAGGACGGTAGTACCTCCCTGGGTGGTTGTTGTCTACCAACCTACTACCACAGGACGGTAGTACCTCCCTGGGTGGTTGTTGTCTACCAACCTACTACCACAGGACGGTAGTACCTCCCTGGGTGGTTGTTGTCTACCAACCTACTACCACAGGACGGTAGTACCTCCCTGGGTGGTTGCTGTCTACCAACCTACTACCACAGGACGGTAGTACCTCCCTGGGTGGTTGCTGTCCACCAACCTACTACCACAGGACGGTAGTACCTCCCTGGGTGGTTGCTGTCTACCAACCTACTACCACAGGACGGTAGTACCTCCCTGGGTGGTTGCTGTCTACCAACCTACTACCACAGGACGGTAGTACCTCCCTGGGTGGTTGCTGTCCACCAACCTACTACCACAGGACGGTAGTACCTCCCTGGGTGGTTGTTGTCTACCAACCTACTACCACAGGACGGTAGTACCTCCCTGGGTGGTTGCTGTCCACCAACCTACTACCACAGGACGGTAGTACCTCCCTGGGTGGTTGCTGTCTACCAACCTACTACCACAGGACGGTAGTACCTCCCTGGGTGGTTGCTGTCTACCAACCTACTACCACAGGACGGTAGTACCTCCCTGGGTGGTTGCTGTCCACCAACCTACTACCACAGGACGGTAGTACCTCCCTGGGTGGTTGTTGTCTACCAACCTACTACCACAGGACGGTAGTACCTCCCTGGGTGGTTGCTGTCCACCAACCTACTACCACAGGACGGTAGTACCTCCCTGGGTGGTTGTTGTCTACCAACCTACTACCACAGGACGGTAGTACCTCCCTGGGTGGTTGCTGTCCACCAACGCTGCACAATATTAACGAGGGTGATGTCAAGAATCAATATTTTCAGTAGTTTCTTTATTATTAAATTATTGTAAACTTATGTAAAATATATTTAGTTGGGCTAGGCTAAAATAAATTGTTCTTGTTATAATAAGGTTAGGTAAGTTTTCTAAGATTCTTTTGGTGCAAAATTATAAATTTTTACATCAGTATTAAAGAAAAAAATATATCGTTGAAGGTATAAGAGAAAATTTTAGAAAATACTTTATTTTAAATGAGTTCTTGCTAATTGACCAGTTTTACATATTCGGCACACACACACACACACACACACACACACACACACACACACACACACACACACACACACACACACACACACACACACACACACATATATATATATATATATATATATATATATGCCAGGAGCAAGGGGCTAGTAACCCCTTCTCCTGTATAAATTACTAAATTTAAAAAGAGAAACTTTTGTTTTTCTTTTTGGGCCACCCTGCCTTGGTGGGATACGGCCGGTTTATTGAAAAAAAAAATGTATATATATATATATATATATATATATATATATATATATATATATATATATATATATATATATATATATATATATATATATATATATATATATATATATATATATATATAGGGAGGTACCACCTCTATAACTGGACTGGGGACCCTCATCCTCAGAGAAGACAATAAACGTACCTCAGGGAAAACACAGTATTCTCCCTGGAGCTGTTTGAATATTTTCTTTTCCTACCCCCTCCCCCCCCCTCCTCTTTCTATCTATATATATTTTTTTTTCAACAAACCGGCCGTATCCCAACAAGGCAGGGTGGCCCAAAAAAGAAAAACGAAAGTCTCTTTTTACATTTAGTAATTTATACAGGAGAAAGGGTAACTAGCCCCATGCTCCTGGCATTTTAGTAGCCTGTTAAAACACGCATGGCTTACGGAGGAAGAATTCTGTTCCACTTCCCCGTGGAGATAAGAGGAAATAAACAAGAACAAGAACTAGAAAGAAAATAGAAGAAAACCCAGAGGGGTGTGTATATACATGCTTGTACATGTATGTGTAGTGTGACCTATGTGTAAGTAGAAGTAGCAAGACGTACCTGAAATCTTGCATGTGTATGAGACAGATATGCGCATGAGAACGTTCACACAAGTGTGAGACAGTGCAGATATGTGCATGAGAATGTTCACACAAGTGTGAGACAGTGCAGATATGTGCATGAGAATGTTCACACAAGTGTGAGACAGTGCAGATATGTGCATGAGAATGTTCACACAAGTGTGAGACAGCGCAGATATGTGCATGAGAATGTTCACACAAGTGTGAGACAGTGCAGATATGTGCATGAGAATGTTCACACAAGTGTGAGACAGTGCAGATATGTGCATGAGAATGTTCACACAAGTGTGAGACAGCGCAGATATGTGCATGAGAATGTTCACACAAGTGTGAGACAGTGCTGATATGTGCATGAGAATGTTCACACAAGTGTGAGACAGTGCAGATATGTGCATGAGAATGTTCACACAAATGTGAGACAGTGCAGATATGTGCATGAGAATGTTCACACAAGTGTGAGACAGCGCAAATATGTGCGTGAGAATGTTCACACAAGTGTGAGACAGCACAGATATGCGCATGAGAACGTTCACACAAGTGTGAGACAGCACAGATATGCGCATGAGAATGTTCACACAAGTGTGAGACAGCACAGATATGCGCATGAGAATGTTCACACAAGTGTGAGACAGCGCAGATATGTGCATGAGAATGTTCACACAAGTGTGAGACAGCGCAGATATGCGCATGAGAATGTTCACACAAGTGTGAGACAGCGCAGATATGTGCATGAAAATGTTCACACAAGTGTGAGACAGCGCAGATATGCGCATGAGAATGTTCACACAAGTGTGAGACAGCGCAGATATGTGCATGAGAATGTTCACACAGGTGTGAGACAGCGCAGATATGTGCGTGAGAATGTTCACACAAGTGTGAGACAGCGCAGATATGTGCATGAAAATATTCACACAAGTGTGAGACAGCGCAGATATGCGCATGAGAATGTTCACACAAGTGTGAGACAGTGCAGATATGTGCATGAGAATGTTCACACAAGTGTGAGACAGCGCTGGTATGTGCATGAGAATGTTCACACAAGTGTGAGACAGTGCAGATATGTGCATGAGAATGTTCACACAAATGTGAGACAGTGCAGATATGTGCATGAGAATGTTCACACAAATGTGAGACAGTGCAGATATGTGCATGAGAATGTTCACACAAGTGTGAGGCAGCGCAGATATGTGCATGAGAATGTTCACACAAGTGTGAGACAGCGCAGATATGTGCGTGAGAATGTTCACAAAAGTGTGAGACAGTGCAGATATGTGCATGAGAATGTGCACACAAGTGTGAGACAGCGCAGATATGTGCGTGAGAATGTTCACAAAAGTGTGAGACAGCGCAAGTATGTGCGTGAGAATGTTCACACAAGTGTGAGACAGTGCAGATATGTGCGTGAGAATGTTCACACAAGTGTGAGACAGCGCAAGTATGTGCGTGAGAATGTTCACACAAGTGTGAGACAGCGCAGATATGTGCGTGAGAATGTTCACACAAGTGTGAGACATCGCAGATATGCGCATGAGAATGTTCACACAAGTGTGAGACAGTGCAGATATGTGCATGAGAATGTTCACACAAGTGTGAGACAGGGCAAATATGTGCATGAGAATGTTCACACAAGTGTGAGACAGTGCAGATATGTGCATGAGAATGTTCACACAAGTGTGAGACAGCGCAGATATGTGCATGAGAATGTTCACACAAGTGTGAGACAGTGCTGATATGTGCATGAGAATGTTCACACAAGTGTGAGACAGTGCAGATATGTGCATGAGAATGTTCACACAAATGTGAGACAGTGCAGATATGTGCATGAGAATGTTCACACAAGTGTGAGACAGCGCAAATATGTGCGTGAGAATGTTCACACAAGTGTGAGACAGCACAGATATGCGCATGAGAACGTTCACACAAGTGTGAGACAGCACAGATATGCGCATGAGAATGTTCACACAAGTGTGAGACAGCACAGATATGCGCATGAGAATGTTCACACAAGTGTGAGACAGCGCAGATATGTGCATGAGAATGTTCACACAAGTGTGAGACAGCGCAGATATGCGCATGAGAATGTTCACACAAGTGTGAGACAGCGCAGATATGTGCATGAAAATGTTCACACAAGTGTGAGACAGCGCAGATATGCGCATGAGAATGTTCACACAAGTGTGAGACAGCGCAGATATGTGCATGAGAATGTTCACACAGGTGTGAGACAGCGCAGATATGTGCGTGAGAATGTTCACACAAGTGTGAGACAGCGCAGATATGTGCATGAAAATATTCACACAAGTGTGAGACAGCGCAGATATGCGCATGAGAATGTTCACACAAGTGTGAGACAGTGCAGATATGTGCATGAGAATGTTCACACAAGTGTGAGACAGCGCTGGTATGTGCATGAGAATGTTCACACAAGTGTGAGACAGTGCAGATATGTGCATGAGAATGTTCACACAAATGTGAGACAGTGCAGATATGTGCATGAGAATGTTCACACAAATGTGAGACAGTGCAGATATGTGCATGAGAATGTTCACACAAGTGTGAGGCAGCGCAGATATGTGCATGAGAATGTTCACACAAGTGTGAGACAGCGCAGATATGTGCGTGAGAATGTTCACAAAAGTGTGAGACAGTGCAGATATGTGCATGAGAATGTGCACACAAGTGTGAGACAGCGCAGATATGTGCGTGAGAATGTTCACAAAAGTGTGAGACAGCGCAAGTATGTGCGTGAGAATGTTCACACAAGTGTGAGACAGTGCAGATATGTGCGTGAGAATGTTCACACAAGTGTGAGACAGCGCAAGTATGTGCGTGAGAATGTTCACACAAGTGTGAGACAGCGCAGATATGTGCGTGAGAATGTTCACACAAGTGTGAGACATCGCAGATATGCGCATGAGAATGTTCACACAAGTGTGAGACAGTGCAGATATGTGCATGAGAATGTTCACACAAGTGTGAGACAGGGCAAATATGTGCGTGAGAATGTTCACACAAGTGTGAGACAGCACAGATATGCGCATGAGAACGTTCACACAAGTGTGAGACAGTGCAGATATGTGCATGAGAATGTTCACACAAGTGTGAGACAGTGCAGATATGCGCATGAGAATGTTCACACAAGTGTGAGACAGTGCAGATATGTGCATGAGAATGTTCACACAAGTGTGAGACAGCGCAGATATGTGCGTGAGAATGTTCACAAAAGTGTGAGACAGTGCAGATATGTGCATGAGAATGTGCACACAAGTGTGAGACAGCGCAGATATGTGCGTGAGAATGTTCACAAAAGTGTGAGACAGCGCAAGTATGTGCGTGAGAATGTTCACACAAGTGTGAGACAGTGCAGATATGTGCGTGAGAATGTTCACACAAGTGTGAGACAGCGCAAGTAAGTGCGTGAGAATGTTCACACAAGTGTGAGACAGCGCAGATATGTGCGTGAGAATGTTCACACAAGTGTGAGACATCGCAGATATGCGCATGAGAATGTTCACACAAGTGTGAGACAGTGCAGATATGTGCATGAGAATGTTCACACAAATGTGAGACAGCGCAAATATGTGCGTGAGAATGTTCACACAAGTGTGAGACAGCACAGATATGCGCATGAGAACGTTCACACAAGTGTGAGACAGCACAGATATGCGCATGAGAATGTTCACACAAGTGTGAGACAGCACAGATATGCGCATGAGAACGTTCACACAAGTGTGAGACAGTGCAGATATGTGCATGAGAATGTTCACACAAGTGTGAGACAGGGCAAATATGTGCATGAGAATGTTCACACAAGTGTGAGACAGTGCAGATATGTGCATGAGAATGTTCACACAAGTGTGAGACAGCGCAGATATGTGCATGAGAATGTTCACACAAGTGTGAGACAGTGCTGATATGTGCATGAGAATGTTCACACAAGTGTGAGACAGTGCAGATATGTGCATGAGAATGTTCACACAAATGTGAGACAGTGCAGATATGTGCATGAGAATGTTCACACAAGTGTGAGACAGCGCAAATATGTGCGTGAGAATGTTCACACAAGTGTGAGACAGCACAGATATGCGCATGAGAACGTTCACACAAGTGTGAGACAGCACAGATATGCGCATGAGAATGTTCACACAAGTGTGAGACAGCACAGATATGCGCATGAGAATGTTCACACAAGTGTGAGACAGCGCAGATATGTGCATGAGAATGTTCACACAAGTGTGAGACAGCGCAGATATGCGCATGAGAATGTTCACACAAGTGTGAGACAGCGCAGATATGTGCATGAAAATGTTCACACAAGTGTGAGACAGCGCAGATATGCGCATGAGAATGTTCACACAAGTGTGAGACAGCGCAGATATGTGCATGAGAATGTTCACACAGGTGTGAGACAGCGCAGATATGTGCGTGAGAATGTTCACACAAGTGTGAGACAGCGCAGATATGTGCATGAAAATATTCACACAAGTGTGAGACAGCGCAGATATGCGCATGAGAATGTTCACACAAGTGTGAGACAGTGCAGATATGTGCATGATAATGTTCACACAAGTGTGAGACAGCGCTGGTATGTGCATGAGAATGTTCACACAAGTGTGAGACAGTGCAGATATGTGCATGAGAATGTTCACACAAATGTGAGACAGTGCAGATATGTGCATGAGAATGTTCACACAAATGTGAGACAGTGCAGATATGTGCATGAGAATGTTCACACAAGTGTGAGGCAGCGCAGATATGTGCATGAGAATGTTCACACAAGTGTGAGACAGCGCAGATATGTGCGTGAGAATGTTCACAAAAGTGTGAGACAGTGCAGATATGTGCATGAGAATGTGCACACAAGTGTGAGACAGCGCAGATATGTGCGTGAGAATGTTCACAAAAGTGTGAGACAGCGCAAGTATGTGCGTGAGAATGTTCACACAAGTGTGAGACAGTGCAGATATGTGCGTGAGAATGTTCACACAAGTGTGAGACAGCGCAAGTATGTGCGTGAGAATGTTCACACAAGTGTGAGACAGCGCAGATATGTGCGTGAGAATGTTCACACAAGTGTGAGACATCGCAGATATGCGCATGAGAATGTTCACACAAGTGTGAGACAGTGCAGATATGTGCATGAGAATGTTCACACAAGTGTGAGACAGGGCAAATATGTGCGTGAGAATGTTCACACAAGTGTGAGACAGCACAGATATGCGCATGAGAACGTTCACACAAGTGTGAGACAGTGCAGATATGTGCATGAGAATGTTCACACAAGTGTGAGACAGTGCAGATATGCGCATGAGAATGTTCACACAAGTGTGAGACAGTGCAGATATGTGCATGAGAATGTTCACACAAGTGTGAGACAGCGCAGATATGTGCGTGAGAATGTTCACAAAAGTGTGAGACAGTGCAGATATGTGCATGAGAATGTGCACACAAGTGTGAGACAGCGCAGATATGTGCGTGAGAATGTTCACAAAAGTGTGAGACAGCGCAAGTATGTGCGTGAGAATGTTCACACAAGTGTGAGACAGTGCAGATATGTGCGTGAGAATGTTCACACAAGTGTGAGACAGCGCAAGTAAGTGCGTGAGAATGTTCACACAAGTGTGAGACAGCGCAGATATGTGCGTGAGAATGTTCACACAAGTGTGAGACATCGCAGATATGCGCATGAGAATGTTCACACAAGTGTGAGACAGTGCAGATATGTGCATGAGAATGTTCACACAAATGTGAGACAGCGCAAATATGTGCGTGAGAATGTTCACACAAGTGTGAGACAGCACAGATATGCGCATGAGAACGTTCACACAAGTGTGAGACAGCACAGATATGCGCATGAGAATGTTCACACAAGTGTGAGACAGCACAGATATGCGCATGAGAACGTTCACACAAGTGTGAGACAGCACAGATATGCGCATGAGAACGTTCACACAAGTGTGAGACAGCACAGATATGCGCATGAGAATGTTCTAACAAGTGTGAGACAGCACAGATATGCGCATGAGAATGTTCACACAAGTGTGAGACAGTGCAGATATGCGCATGAGAATGTTCACACAAGTGTGAGACAGCGCAGATATGTGCGTGAGAATGTTCACACAAGTGTGAGACAGCGCAGATATGCGCATGAGAATGTTCACACAAGTGTGAGACAGCGCAGATATGCGCATGAGAATGTTCACACAAGTGTGAGACAGCGCAGATATGCGCATGAGAATGTTCACACAAGTGTGAGACAGCGCAGATATGTGCATGAGAATGTTCACACAAGTGTGAGACAGCGCAGATATGCGCATGAGAATGTTCACACAAGTGTGAGACAGCGCAGATATGCGCATGAGAATGTTCACACAAGTGTGAGACAGCGCAGATATGTGCATGAGAATGTTCACACAAGTGTGAGACAGCGCAGATATGCGCATGAGAATGTTCACACAAGTGTGAGACAGCGCAGATATGTGCATGAGAATGTTCACACAAGTGTGAGACAGCGCAGATATGCGCATGAGAATGTTCACACAAGTGTGAGACAGTGCAGATATGTGCATGAGAATGTTCACACAAGTGTGAGACAGCGCAGATATGCGCATGAGAATGTTCACACAAGTGTGAGACAGCGCAGATATGTGCATGAGAATGTTCACACAAGTGTGAATGATATAAGGCTCAGATTATATACAGTACATGTACTTAGGAATTTGTATTTACATACATGTTATACCTGGACGAGAGTATTATGTGTTGTAGTTTACGTGGCCGCTTGTACTCGCCTAATTGTGGTTGCAGGGGTCGATCCACAGCTCCTGGCCGCTCCTCTTCACTGGTCGCTACTAGGTCACTTTCCCTGCTCCATACCTCCACTCCATCACTTTCCAGACTATTCCACTTCCTGACAACTCTATGACTGAAGAAATACTTCCTAACATCTCTGTGAATCCACGAAGTCTTCAACTTCCAATTGTGTGTGTGTGTGTGTGTGTGTGTGTGTGTGTGTGTGTGTGTGTGTGTGTGTTTGTGTGTGTGTGTGTGTGTGTGTGCGTGTGTGTGTGTGTGTGTGTGTACTCACCTATATTTTCTCATAGTTTTCAATACTTCATTAGTTTGATTTCAGTGTTTGGAATTTTTCTCTGTAACATTGATCTTACTGACCTTCTCCTTTTGTTTTACATTCAATCTTTCATCAGCAACAATCCTTGTTTACGGATCCATGGGAAGGTTCCTCAGTACCAGCTGTACAATTGCTGCTTTAACTTGCAACTACACTACACTAAACACTATGTTCTTTTGTTCTTCTCAGAGCGCACTAATATTTTCTTGAAGTATTTTAAGGAATGTGTAAATACACTTCACGGGCTCACACGCTTTTTTCAGCATTTTTTACGCTCGAAGGCCAGACAGAAACCTTAACACAAGAGCCGGGGATACGATGACAACGCAGAGATGTAGTGATATCTCTGTTATACTTAGTAACAAAAAATACGTGAAGATCACATTCTCATACATAGTAACACCAGAGATACAAATATCACACAGTTATACATAGTAACAGCAGAATTAGGAGGATCTTACTGTTATTTATAGTAACGTCAGAGATACAAAGATTACCAGAGATATAGTGATCACTTTGATGTACATTGTAACACTAGAGATAGATTGATCAATCTGTTGTCCATAGTAACACCAGATACAGTGATCACATTATTATACACAGAAACACCAAAGATATAATGATCACCCAGTCAAATATAGAGGCATCAAAAAGAAATTAAACAATTATAACATATAAATAAAAGAATCAGATGACAAACAGATGGTTTGGCTATCTGGGAGGTTCCTCTCTTCTGGCTGGCTGGGAGGTTCCTCTCTTCTGGGTGGCTGGGAGGTTCCTCTCTTCTGGGTGGCTGGGAGGTTCCTCTCTTCTGGGTGGCTGGGAGGTTCCTCTCTTCTGGCTGGCTGGGAGGTTCCTCTCTTCTGGCTGGCTGGGAGGTTCCTCTCTTCTGGCTGGCTGGGAGGTTCCTCTCTTCTGGCTGACTGGGAGGTTCCTCTCTTCTGGATGGCTGGGAGGTTCCTCTCTTCTGGCTGGCTGGGAGGTTCCTCTCTTCTGGCTGGCTGGGAGGTTCCTCTCTTCTGGCTGGCTGGGAGGTTCCTCTCTTCTGGCTGGCTGGGAGGTTCCTCTCTTCTGGCTGGCTGGGAGGTTCCTCTCTTCTGGCTGGCTGGGAGGTTCCTCTCTTCTGGCTGACTGGGAGGTTCCTCTCTTCTGGGTGGCTGGGAGGTTCCTCTCTTCTGGGTGGCTGGGAGGTTCCTCTCTTCTGGCTGGCTGGGAGGTTCCTCTCTTCTGGCTGGCTGGGAGGTTCCTCTCTTCTGGTTGGCTGGGAGGTTCCTCTCTTCTGGCTGACTGGGAGGTTCCTCTCTTCTGGCTGGCTGGGAGGTTCCTCTCTTCTGGCTGGCTAGGAGGTTCCTCTCTTCTGGCTGGCTGGGAGGTTTGTCTCTTCTGGCTGGCTGGGAGGATCCTCTCTTCTGGCTGGCTGGGAGATTCCTCTCTTCTGGAAGGCTGGGAGGTTCCTCTCTTCTGGCTGGCTGGGAGGTTTCTCTCTTCTGGCTGGCTGGGAGGATCCTCTCTTCTGGCTGGCTGGGAGATTCCTCTCTTCTGGCTGGCTGGGAGGTTCCTCTCTTCTGGCTGGCTGGGAGGTTCCTCTCTTCTGGCTGGCTGGGAGGTTCCTCTCTTCTAGCTGGACCACCTTTACAGGGATACAATGATCACATGTAATAACATGTGATATTATAACACTTGTGTTGTAATATATATGGGCAGTGCTTTATGGAGTTGCTCTCACAAAACACACTCAACACTCATTACACTGTTTTAATATGTTCTTCACTCACATACACACTCAGCACTCATTAACACTGTTGTAATGTGTTCTTCACTAAGATACACACTCAGTACCTCTATTCACACCATGTAATTATAGTTTCTTACTGTTCCTGTGTCAGATTCATTATTTACTTATCTCTTAACAAAACAAATAAGGTACATATAAACGTTATTTGCATCACTGAAATTCTTATACATCGTGAAGTAACTTTCGTCCACTATCATAAAGTTATGCTTAATAACACTAGAAATACAGAGATAACACTGTTATGCATAGTATCACTATAAATACATACACCAAACTGTTATACATGTTAACACAAAAGATACAAAGACGACGATATTATATATTGAAACATGCATAAAATTAATTTTAACATATTACATACTACGACATATAAATAGAGGATAAAATTTTAAATAATTGGCCTCACCATGGTGGTGTAACCGGACGGGAAGTTCTTCTCTTCTGGCTGTACTACGGTACGAGTCTACCCGGGTGGATGTATTTACAAAGCACAGATTTCTGTGTGTCCCTCTCTGTAATTACATCTTTCTGTATATAAGGATATTAAAACATTTGTTCTAATATCATATATGGGTAATGCTTCATGGTGAGGCTACATTTGAAGAGTTAAGTTCCTCTTTGAGGAAATGCTGTGTTTGGGGTTCACAGCTCTCAACGTCCCCCTCAAATGTACTGTAACAGTTCCTGTTTTTTCTTCTGTTATGAAGCTGTTTTGTTGCCGAGTGTGTGAGTGTACAGCATATTATTGCACATAGTGTGTTTGAGAGTGCAGAGTTCATAATTACACATCGTCAAAGAGTGGTGAGTGTGTTTGAGAGTGCAGAGTACATTATTACACGTTGTTAAAGAATACTGAGTGGGTGTGGGAGTGTAGACTACATTAGTACGTTTTGCCACAGAGTGCAGTGACTCACCAAGTCACTGGACAAACATCAACATACAACGAGACGTTGTTCCATGAAAAGACTCTCCGGTAAATAATGTCTTTTCCTCACCTTTTTAAATGACACAAAGCATCGCCTATTTTTTTTAAATTAATACTTAAAAATGACAGGGAAACCCGACTGTATCGACGAAATATAGAGAAACATCTGCAACACTTAAGTATCTTTGATGAGGAAACGTTTCGTAAAACACAGTGGCTTCATCAGTCCATACAAAGGAGAATGGTGAATAACAGAAGGAACTTGAGTAGATGTAATCAGTCCATCAATCTTGAAAAGAATACAGGATATGTGCGAAGAAGTAGCTTATATACTGTAGGCAGGAGAGGTGCAGCAGTAGTAGGTGATATCACTGATTAGCTCAAACTACTCCTGTTCTTCGCCATTCTCCTTTGTATGGCGAAACGTTTCCTTATTATAGATATCCAAGTGTTGCACATGTGTCTAATTTATCAACTTGTGGGTTATCTGAGCCATTCATCTACAAGATTGGGAAAGCCGTCAAGGGCGACGAAATATGACAGGGAAACCCGTCCATAGCGACAATATACGATAGGTAAACCCGTGCAGGGCGACGAAATATGACAGGGAAACTCATACAGGGTGACGAAATATATCGGGGAAACCCGTACAGAGCGCCGAAATATGAGAGGGAAACCCGTCCTGGACGACGAAATATGACAGCAAAACTCGTCCAGGGCGACGAAATATGAGAGAGAAAGCTTTTCAGCGCGACGAAATATGAGAGGGAGACGATATATGATAGGAAAACCCGTCGAGGGCGACGAAATGTGACAGGTAAACCCGTCCTGCGTAACGAAATATGGCGCGGAAACCCTTCCAAGGCGACGAAATATGACGGTTAAACACAACTAGGGAGAGAAAATATGTGAGGGAAACCCGTTCAGGGCGACTGAGTATGACACTGAAATCCGTTCAGCGCGAAGAAATATGTCAGGGGAAACCTGTACAGGGCGATGAAATATATCCAGAAGACAGAATATTATATGGAAATCATTCCAGAGCCATGTAATATGAGAGGGAAACCCGTCCAGGGAGACGAAATATGACAGGCAAACCCGACTTGGGCGACGAAATATGACAGGAAACTCACCCAGGGCGACGAAATGTGACAAGGAAACCCGTATAGGGTGATGGAATATTAAGCCGCAATCCATCAAAAGGCAAAAAATATAACAAGGGAAACCCGTCCAGGGCGACGAAATATGAAAGAGAAACCTGTCCAGGGCGAAGAAATATGACAGAAATACGTCCACGGCGGCGAAATATGACAGGGAAACCCGTCTATGGCGACGTTATATGATAGGGAAACCCGTCAAGGAGACAAAATATAACAGAGAAACTAATCCATGGCCATGCAACATGGCAGTGAACCCAGTCAATGGTGATGAAATAGGACAGGGAAAGCCATCCAGGGCGACTGAATATGACAGATAAACCCGTCCATGGCGACGATATTTCACAGGGAACCTGTCCAGTGTGATAAAATATGACAGGCAAACCTGTCAAGCCCGATGAAATATGGCAACGAAATCCGTTCAGGGCGACGAAATATATAAGGGCGTAAAGGGAGACGGAATAAGACGAAATAAGACAAGGAAACACGTCGAGGGAGATGAAATATCACAGGTAAACCCGTCCAGGACGATGAAAAATGACAGGGATACCCGTCCAGGGCGACGAAATTTGACATGTAAACCAGTCCAGGACGACGAAATGTGACAGGGAAACCCATCCAGAGTGACGAAATATGACAGGGGAACCCGAACTGGGAGACGAAATATGACAGAAATTCATCCATGGCGACCAAATATGAGAGGGTGAAACGTCAAGGGAGAAACAATGACAGAAATCCGTCTATTGCTCAAAAATGACAGTGGAACCGTGATGTAGTATGACAGGGAAACTCGTTCAGGGCAACGAAAAATGACAGAAAAACCCGCCCAGGGCGACGAAATATATTATGGAAACCCGTACAGGGCAACGATATATGACAGGGAAACTAATCATAGGTGATGAAATATGACAGCGAAAGCAGTAAGGGAGATAGAATAAGACAAGGAAAGCCGTCCAGGGCGACTGAATTTGACAGAGAAACCCGTCCAGGGTGACGAAATATGACAGGGAAAGCCGTTCTGGGCGAAGAAATATGGCAGGGAAACCCGGCCATGGCGACGAAGAACGACAGGGAAACTCGTACAGGACGACAGAGTATGACAAGGAAACCCTTCCAGGACGACAACATATATCAGTGAAACCCGTCCAGGGCGACGAAATATGAGAGGGAAACCCGTCAAGGGCGACGATATATGAAAGAGAAACTCATCCATGTTGACGAAGTATGAGAGAGAGAGAAAGAAGTTCTGGGAGAAGAAATATAACAGGGAAACCCGCCAATAGTGACGAAGTAAGACAGGGAACCCCATCCAGGACGACAAAATATGACAAGAAAACCTGTCCAGGGCGACGATATATATCATGGAAACCCGTACAGGGCGACGAATAATGACAGGAAAAATCCGTCCAGGGCGACGAAATATATCATGGAAACTTGTACAGGGCCACGAAATATTTCAGGAAAATCCGTCCAGGGCAACGAAATACATCAGGGAAACCCAAACAATGCGACGATATATGACAGAAAAACCCGTCCAGGGCGACGATATGTGTCAGGGAAACCCGTCCAGGGCGACGAAAAATGACAGGGAAACCCGTACAGGTCGACGAAATATGACAGGGAAACTCGTCCAGGGTGACGAAATATGACAACGAAACCAGTCAAGGTAGATAGAATAAGTCAGGGAAAGCCGTCCAGGGCGACTGAATGTGACAGGGAAAGCCGTCCAGAGCGACTGAATGTGACAGGGAAAGCCGTCCTGGGCGAAAAAAATATGACAGGGAAACCTGGCTATGGCGACGATGAATGACAGGGAAACCCGTTCAAGTCGATGGAATATGACAGGGAAATCCGTCCAGGGCGATGGAATATGACGGGAAAACCTATCCATTGTGACGAAATATGGCGAGGAATATACACAAATAACCCGCACATAAAAGAGAGAGGCTTACGACGACGTTTCGGTCAGTGTGACTTTGTCAATGGTCCAAGTCGGACCGAAACGTCGTCGTAAGCTTCTCTCTTTTATGTGCGGGTTATTTGTGTATCGTTCCAGTCACGGTATTGTGCCTTTTTGTTATTTATGGCGAGGAAACCCGTCTGGGGCGACAGAATATGAGAGGGAAACCCGTCTAGGGCGACGGAATATGTCAGGGAAACACACACACAATACACAACTTTCTAATACACAACTTTCCTTGTATGAACCTTAGCCCTGGCTTCGTCTCTGTAGATGCCTTCCTCTCCCACTACATTGTAAAATGCTCCAAACTTCAGAACACCCGTGACTTAACCTGAATCCTCATTTTTTCTTTTTCTTTTTCTTCTTCCCCTTTCCTCTTTCCTTTTCTCCTCTGGGTTGTCTTTCTCTCTCCTGTCTCGTGTTTCTGTTCCTTCTTCATTTATTTTATTTCACCACTTCCCCTTTCACGCACCTCTGTGCGCTTGCTCTCCCTCTGTGGGCATCTAGCTCTCTTGCAGTGCTCCCCTTCCTTTGTATTTGACTGGCTCGTCATCCTTATTTCCCACTTCTACCACTACCACTACTACTGCCTCTTCTTCTTCTACTACTACTACAACTACTGATGAAATTGAGACACATGTGCGGCGTCTGGTTGTCTTTGTTGTGGACGTTTCGCCATCCAGTGGCTGGCTGGATGGCGAAACGTCTACGATGGGGATGCCCGGGTGTTGTGCATGTGTCTTAATTTCATCTTGTCGGTATTATATACAATTCTTGTACTACTGCTACTACTACTACTACTACTACCTCCACCTCTTCCTGCCTATATATAGCCGTCCTGCTCCACCTCTGGTTAGTGTGACTTTGTCAATGGTCCAAGTCGGACCGAAACGTGGTCGTAAGCTTCTCTCTTTTATGTGCGGGTTATTTGTGTATCGTTCCAGTCACGGTATTGTGCCTTTTTGTTATTTATGTCAGGGAAACCTGCCTAGATCTATGGAATATGACGGCGATGGAATATGAGAGGGAAACCCGACTTGGGAAACAAAAATATAGGAGTGACCTATGTAACACTGTGCAAAGGTCACCAATGAATGTAAATTGTCCCATAAATCTTGCACAAGATAAACTACACAAGTTTTGAAATTTCTAAGTTGATCGAATACGTCGTTCATGAGTAATAAACAAAAATTTGTGATAAAGCAAACGAAAGATTTGAAAATTGTTCCCCAAAATAGATAAGTGTCCTCTGGTTCAATTTAAAAATGCCATAAATGGGCGGATTTATATTTTTTCCAGTTTGTTTTTCACATTTACTGTGTTTATAATTCTATGAAATCCCATAAAAAAAATTTAACCTCAATTCGATAAAAATTGCAAAAAATGGCAAATTGGCATCCAGACGGCTCAAAATTAATCCAAAAAACTTAAGATTGATTAATAATTGTGTTTGTGAGTTGATCAGAAGAGACATTCACTAGTTATTATACGGGAAGCAATTTACTTAATGAAATTGGGAAATTTAAACTTATGTAAGATCACTGTTAAAGACAAACTTTGTTTTAATAAAGTTCATCAATGATAAAAGTTAAACGCATCAAAAAACTCAATCTGGAGTAACTGATCTGATTCCAAGTTTTTAAACTTTCATTAAAATTTCAAATTTTCATTTATTCAAAGTAAACAAATGTGTTATTATCTTTATTATACAATATATTGTTATTAATAATGTGAAGACAATCAGAAGGAACATTCATTAGTTATTGAATGAAAAGTGAATATCATTATTCAGTCAATAAAACTGATAAACCAGGATTTACGTCAACCAAAACAGTGTGAGCCGTTTTGTCGCAAAACCAAACCATTGGTAAAAATTTGAAGCCGATCTGATGAGTCATTCTATAGTATTTCACAGACTTCGAAGATTCCAATTTTTATATTATTAACAATTTTATTACCACGACAAATTTCTCTGCAGGTAAAGCGAAGTTATAAGTAATTTGCTGCACTTAACTTTCTTCCGGAGCTCTTGCCACTCCTCAACTCTCTTCCGGAGCTCTTGCCGCTCCTCAACTCTCTTCCGGAGCTCTTGCCACTCCTCAACTCTCTTCCGGAGCTCTTGCCGCTCCTCAACTCTCTTCCGGAGCTCTTGCCACTCCTCAACTCTCTTCCGGAGCTCTTGCCACTCCTCAACTCTCTTCCGGAGCTCTTGCCGCTCCTCAACTCTCTTCCGGAGCTCTTGCCACTCCTCAACTCTCTTCCGGAGCTCTTGCCACTCCTCAACTCTCTTCCGGAGCTCTTGCCACTCCTCAACTCTCTTCCGGAGCTCTTGCCACTCCTCAACTCTCTTCCGGAGCTCTTGCCACTCCTCAACTCTCTTCCGGAGCTCTTGCCACTCCTCAACTCTCTTCCGGAGCTCTTGCCACTCCTCAACTCTCTTCCGGAGCTCTTGCCACTCCTCAACTCTCTTCCGGAGCTCTTGCCACTCCTCAACTCTCTTCCGGAGCTCTTGCCGCTCCTCAACTCTCTTCCGGAGCTCTTGCCACTCCTCAACTCTCTTCCGGAGCTCTTGCCACTCCTCAACTCTCTTCCGGAGCTCTTGCCACTCCTCAACTCTCTTCCGGAGCTCTTGCCACTCCTCAACTCTCTTCCGGAGCTCTTGCCACTCCTCAACTCTCTTCCGGAGCTCTTGCCACTCCTCAACTCTCTTCCGGAGCTCTTGCCACTCCTCAACTCTCTTCCGGAGCTCTTGCCACTCCTCAACTCTCTTCCGGAGCTCTTGCCACTCCTCAACTCTCTTCCGGAGCTCTTGCCACTCCTCAACTCTCTTCCGGAGCTCTTGCCGCTCCTCAACTCTCTTCCGGAGCTCTTGCCACTCCTCAACTCTCTTCCGGAGCTCTTGCCACTCCTCAACTCTCTTCCGGAGCTCTTGCCACTCCTCAACTCTCTTCCGGAGCTCTTGCCACTCCTCAACTCTCTTCCGGAGCTCTTGCCACTCCTCAACTCTCTTCCGGAGCTCTTGCCACTCCTCAACTCTCTTCCGGAGCTCTTGCCACTCCTCAACTCTCTTCCAGAACGCTTGCCACTCTTCAACTTTCTTGCGGAGCTCTTGCCACTCCTCAACTTTCTTGCGGAGCTCTTGCCACTCCTCAACTCTCTTCCAGAACGCTTGCCACTCTTCAACTTTCTTGCGGAGCTCTTGCCACTCCTCAACTCTCTTCCGGAGCTCTTGCCGCTCCTCAACTCTCTTCCGGAGCTCTTGCCGCTCCTCAACTCTCTTCCGAAGCTCTTGCCGCTCCTCAACTCTCTTCCGGAGCTCTTGCCGCTCCTCAACTCTCTTCCGGAGCTCTTGCCACTCCTCAACTCTCTTCCGGAGCTCTTGCCGCTCCTCAACTCTCTTCCGGAGCTCTTGCCGCTCCTCAACTCTCTTCCGGAGCTCTTGCCACTCCTCAACTCTCTTCCGGAGCTCTTGCCGCTCCTCAACTCTCTTCCGGAGCTCTTGCCACTCCTCAACTCTCTTCCGGAGCTCTTGCCACTCCTCAACTCTCTTCCGGAGCTCTTGCCGCTCCTCAACTCTCTTCCGGAGCTCTTGCCACTCCTCAACTCTCTTCCGGAGCTCTTGCCACTCCTCAACTCTCTTCCGGAGCTCTTGCCACTCCTCAACTCTCTTCCGGAGCTCTTGCCACTCCTCAACTCTCTTCCGGAGCTCTTGCCACTCCTCAACTCTCTTCCGGAGCTCTTGCCACTCCTCAACTCTCTTCCGGAGCTCTTGCCACTCCTCAACTCTCTTCCGGAGCTCTTGCCACTCCTCAACTCTCTTCCGGAGCTCTTGCCACTCCTCAACTCTCTTCCGGAGCTCTTGCCACTCCTCAACTCTCTTCCGGAGCTCTTGCCACTCCTCA
>NC_091331.1:33658534-33668534 GCF_038502225.1 Cherax quadricarinatus
GGGAAACTTTCACCATCATTCACTCCATCACTGTCTTGCCAGAAGGGTGCTTTACACTATAGTTTTTAAACTGCAACATTAACACCCCTCCTTCAGAGTGCAGGCACTGTACTTCCCATCTCCAGGACTCAAGTCCGGCCTGCCGGTTTCCCTGAACCCCTTCATAAATGTTACTTTGCTCACACTCCAACAGCACGTCAAGTATTAAAAACCATTTGTCTCCATTCACTCCTATCAAACACGCTCACGCATGCCTGCTGGAAGTCCAAGCCCCTCGCACACAAAACCTCCTTTACCCCCTCTCTCCAACCTTTCCTAGGCCGACCCCTACCCCGCCTTCCTTCCACTACAGACTGATACACTCTTGAAGTCATTCTGTTTCGCTCCATTCTTTCTACATGTCCGAACCACCTCAACAACCCTTCCTCAGCCCTCTGGACAACAGTTTTGGTAATCCCGCACCTCCTCCTAACTTCCAAACTACGAATTCTCTGCATTATATTCACACCACACATTGCCCTCAGACATGACATCTCCACTGCCTCCAGCCTTCTCCTCGCTGCAACATTCATCACCCATGCTTCACACCCATATAAGAGCGTTGGTAAAACTATACTCTCATACATTCCCCTCTTTGCCTCCAAGGACAAAGTTCTTTGTCTCCACAGACTCTTTTCCCCTCATCAATTCTATGATTCACCTCATCTTTCATAGACCCATTCGCTGACACGTCCACTCCCAAATATCTGAATACATTCACCTCCTCCATACTCTCTCCCTCCAATCTGATATTCAATCATTCATCACCTAATCTTTTTGTTATCCTCATAACCTTACTCTTTCCTGTATTCACCTTTAATTTTCTTCTTTTGCACACGATACCAAATTCATCCACCAATCTCTGCAACTTCTCTTCAGAATCTCCCAAGAGCACAGTGTCATCAGCAAAGAGCAGCTGTGACAACTCCCACTTTGTGTGTGATTCTTTATCTTTTAACTCCACGCCTCTTGCCAAGACCCTCGCATTTACTTCTCTTACAACCCCATCTATAAATATATTAAACAACCACGGTGACATCACACATCCTTGTCTAAGGCCTACTTTTACTGGGAAAAATTTCCCTCTTTCCTACATACTCTAACTTGAGCCTCACTATCATCGTAAAAACTCTTCACTGCTTTCAGTAACCTACCTCCTACACCATACACCTGCAACATCTGCCACATTGCCCCCCTATCCACCCTGTCATACGCCTTTTCCAAATCCATAAATGCCACAAAGACCTCTTTAGCCTTATCTAAATACTGTTCACTTATATGTTTCACTGTAAACACCTGGTCCACACAGCCCCTACCTTTCCTAAAGCCTCCTTGTTCATCTGCTATCCTATTCTCCGTCTTACTCTTAATTCTTTCAATAATAACTCTACCATACACTTTACCAGGTATACTCAGCAGACTTATCCCCCTATAATTTTTGCACTCTCTTTTATCCCCTTTGCCTTTATACTAAGGAACTATGCATGCTCTCTGCCAATCCCTAGGTACCTTACCCTCTTCCATACATTTATTAAATAATTGCACCAACCACTCCAAAACTGTATCCCCACCTGCTTTTAACATTTCTATCTTTATCCCATCAATCCCGGCTGCTTTACCCCTTTTCATTTTACCTACTGCCTCACGAACTTCCCCCACACTCACAACTGGCTCTTCCTCACTCCTACAAGATGTTATTCCTCCTTGTCCTATACACGAAATCACAGCTTCCCTATCTTCATCAACATTTAACAATTCCTCAAAATATTCCCTCCATCTTCCCAATACCTCTAACTCTCCATTTAATAACTCTCCTCTCCTATTTTTAAGTGACAAATCCATTTGTTCTCTAGGCTTTCTTACACAAATTATTATACACAATAAAATATGTGTAAATTACCCAGGATAACCCAAAAAGTCAGACAAAGTAACTTATTTCCATTGTGCCGGACTCTTGTAACTGCTCGTATTACATATACATAAGACTAATAACGAAATAAAAACATACAGTTCAACACTTGTTATAGTTCTGGTGGAGGTGGACGTAGAGATTAATACACGAACATTCATCCACACAGAATAAAACATTAATAAACACACTTAAACTATTGATTAAGTACAATAAATATATATTAATGTAGATGAATTGTATAAAATAAATAGAACTCCCAAAATTTCATTGAGTGGCCAGGCCTTGGTGGCCGAACTGGACGGTAGCTTGGCTGCGTCTGGCTGACCTACGGTCCAGGCTGTCTTGGTGGTGTAATTACTGGACGCAGTTTTCTGCGTGTCCCCTCCTGTAATTCCATCTACCTGGACAGTCTCTACCGTAGACCAGCTAGACAAGGCCTCGTTCTCATCTGGCTAGATCACTGGGGGTGGCTGAGCTGACTTCGGGATAAATAACCTGGGGAAGGCTGAGACTGGTATATACCCTAAGGGAAGTGAGGAAGGGAAGACATCCGGGGGTCCACGGATGGATTCCTGGACACATGAACCTGGGAAAAGCAAGAATACCTTGGGGAAGTGGGGAAGGGGGGATATCTGAGGCGGACAGATAGACTCCTGGACACATGGACCTGGGAAAGTCGAGGGAGACTGGTTGTTGAGGCAGACCTGTGGGAAGTGGGGAAGGGAGAATGTCTGAGGCGGACAGATGGACTCCTGGACACATGAACCTGGGGAAAGCATCAAGAACACAGCAAGTGGGTGGGTGGACCTTAAAGACGAACCACTGGCCTCCACGTGGCAAGGTCTGGTAACTCAAAGATAACTCTGAGGCTGACAGTGGTCGCAATTCCGATTTCTCATAAAAAAAAACACTTTTAGAATTTTGGGAAAGCAGAGCTTACCGATATTAATGTTTTTCATAACAGATGATGTTCACATTTTTATTTTATATACATATATATATATATATATATATATATATATATATATATATATATATATATATATATATATATATATATATATATATATATATATATATATATATATATGAACGCTAATCATTCAATTTACTGTTTAGGAGTTATTAATTATTATTAACCGAGTCTCGTGAGTTGAGGTTAAAGTTTGAATACCAGAAGACTCTCACTTATGTATTTGCCTGCATATGTCATGCCTGTCACGCATAGCATGGGCATCCTCATAATAGGTTACGAGGGACTTATTAGCAACCACATGTTAGGAGGAACATATGAGGTACCATACAAGGAAGGTATGAGGGACCTATGAGGTACCCTTGAGTAAAAATGTGGGAAGATGGTGGCAAGATTTTCTAATGCTAGCAACTAATAAATTCAAGATAGGTTTATCTTAAGAAATTCAAGCTGGTTGGAAAATTTTCTTAACTTTATATTCACATACAATGTAGATCTGAAACAGAACACGTACTGAGCACGTTGAAGTGGTTCAGAAATTTTAATAAACATGTTGATTAGAAACAGAACATTTTGATCTTGAACAGAACATTCATTGAACATCCACATGAAACACTAAACGTTTCTCACTCCTATATAGACATATGTGAGTCCTGTTGTATATAATGTGGATGGTTGGTAGTGAGTTGTGGTGGTGAATGATTGGGGTGAGTTGTGATGGATGGTTGACAACGAGTTGTGGTGATGGATAGTTTACAATGTGTCGACTTGATGGTAAGTTGTGTTGTGGTTATGGATGGATGATAGTGAGTTGTGGTTATGGATGGTTGATAGTGAGTTGTGGTGATGGATGGTTGATGGCAATTTTTGGCTATGGATGGATGATGGTGCATTGTGATGATGGATATTTTAGAGTGAGTAGTGGTGATGTATGGTTTATTGTGAGTTGAAGTGATGGATGGTTGATGGTGAGCTGTGGGGATGGATGGTTGATGGTGAGCTGTGGGGATGGATGGCTGATGAGTTAAGGTAATGGATAGTTGATGGGGAATTGTGGTGATGGATGGTTTATAGTGAGTTAGGATTATGAATGGTTTATAGTGAGTTAGGATTATGAATGGTTTATAGTGAGTTGTGGTAAGAGATGGTTGATGATGAGTTGTAAAGATTCATGTTGAAGATGAGTTGAAATTTTGAGAGTTAATGATAATTTGCAATAATGGATAGTTAATGAACTGCTTGTTAATTTTTTTGGCCACGAGATTAAATTATGCTGAAATAAGTAGTTTCGTGGGGAATTGTGTTAGTCACCTCAGGTCTGTTGCTTAAGTTGTTCTAATGTTTCATTGTGTTGTGTCTTGAGTTTGATGAGATCAACATCCTTATATCCAATACCAGATCATCCTTATATCCCATACCAGATCATCCTTATATCCCATACCAGATCATCCTTATATCCCATTCCAGATCATCCTTATATCCCACACCAGATCATCCTTATATCCCACACCAGATCATCCTGATATTCCATACCAGATCATCCTTATATCTCATACCAGATCATCCTTATATCCCATACCAGATCATCCTTATATCCCATACCAGATCATCCTGATATTCCATACCAGATCATCCTTATATCCCATACCAGATCATCCTTATATCTCATACCAGATCATCCTTATATCCCATACCAGATCATCCTTATATCCCATACCAGATCATCCTTATATCCCATTCCAGATCATCCTTATATCCCACTCCAGATCATCCTTATATCCCACACCAGATCATCCTGATATTCCATACCAGATCATCCTTATATCTCATACCAGATCATCCTTATATCCCATACCAGATCATCCTTATATCCCATACCAGATCATCCTGATATTCCATACCAGATCATCCTTATATCCCATACCAGATCATCCTTATATCTCATACCAGATCATCCTTATATCCCATACCAGATCATCCTTATATCCCATACCAGATCATCCTGATATTCCATACCAGATCATCCTTATATCTCATACCAGATCATCCTTATATCCCATACCAGATCATCCTTATATCTCATACCAGATCATCCTTATATCCCATACCAGATCATCCTTATATATCATACCAGATCATCCTTATATCTCATACCAGATCATCCTTATATCCCACACCAGATCATCCTTATATCCCACACCAGATCACCCTGATATTCCATACCAGATCATCCTTATATCTCATACCAGATCATCCTTATATCCCATACCAGATCATCCTTATATCCCATACCAGATCATCCTGATATTCCATACCAGATCATCCTTATATCCCATACCAGATCATCCTTATATCTCATACCAGATCATCCTTATATCCCATACCAGATCATCCTTATATCCCATACCAGATCATCCTGATATTCCATACCAGATCATCCTTATATCTCATACCAGATCATCCTTATATCCCATACCAGATCATCCTTATATCTCATACCAGATCATCCTTATATCCCATACCAGATCATCCTTATATCCCATACCAGATCATCCTGATATTCCATACCAGATCATCCTTATATCTCATACCAGATCATCCTTATATCCCATACCAGATCATCCTTATATCTCATACCAGATCATCCTTATATCCCATACCAGATCATCCTTATATCCCATACCAGATCATCCTTATATCCCATCCCAGATCATCCTTATATCCCATACCAGATCATCATTATATCCCATACCAGATCATCATTATATCCCATACCAGATCATCCTTATATCTCATACCAGATCATCCTTATATCCCATACCAGATCATATTTATATCCCATCCCAGATCATCCTTATATTCCATACCAGATCATCATTATATCCCATACCAGATCATCCTTATATCCCATCCCAGATCATCCTTATATCCCATACCAGATCATCATTATATCCCATACCAGATCATCCTTATATCTCATACCAGATCATCCTTATATCCCATACCAGATCATCATTATATCCCATACCAGATCATCATTATATCCCATACCAGATCATCCTTATATCTCATACCAGATCATCCTTATATCCCATACCAGATCATCATTATATCCCATACCAGATCATCCTTATATCCCATTCCAGATCATCCTTATATCCCACTCCAGATCATCCTTATATCCCACACCAGATCATCCTGATATTCCATACCAGATCATCCTTATATCTCATACCAGATCATCCTTATATCCCATACCAGATCATCCTTATATCCCATACCAGATCATCCTGATATTCCATACCAGATCATCCTTATATCCCATACCAGATCATCCTTATATCTCATACCAGATCATCCTTATATCCCATACCAGATCATCCTTATATCCCATACCAGATCATCCTGATATTCCATACCAGATCATCCTTATATCTCATACCAGATCATCCTTATATCCCATACCAGATCATCCTTATATCTCATACCAGATCATCCTTATATCCCATACCAGATCATCCTTATATATCATACCAGATCATCCTTATATCTCATACCAGATCATCCTTATATCCCACACCAGATCATCCTTATATCCCACACCAGATCACCCTGATATTCCATACCAGATCATCCTTATATCTCATACCAGATCATCCTTATATCCCATACCAGATCATCCTTATATCCCATACCAGATCATCCTGATATTCCATACCAGATCATCCTTATATCCCATACCAGATCATCCTTATATCTCATACCAGATCATCCTTATATCCCATACCAGATCATCCTTATATCCCATACCAGATCATCCTGATATTCCATACCAGATCATCCTTATATCTCATACCAGATCATCCTTATATCCCATACCAGATCATCCTTATATCTCATACCAGATCATCCTTATATCCCATACCAGATCATCCTTATATCCCATACCAGATCATCCTGATATTCCATACCAGATCATCCTTATATCTCATACCAGATCATCCTTATATCCCATACCAGATCATCCTTATATCTCATACCAGATCATCCTTATATCCCATACCAGATCATCCTTATATCCCATACCAGATCATCCTTATATCCCATCCCAGATCATCCTTATATCCCATACCAGATCATCATTATATCCCATACCAGATCATCATTATATCCCATACCAGATCATCCTTATATCTCATACCAGATCATCCTTATATCCCATACCAGATCATATTTATATCCCATCCCAGATCATCCTTATATTCCATACCAGATCATCATTATATCCCATACCAGATCATCCTTATATCCCATCCCAGATCATCCTTATATCCCATACCAGATCATCATTATATCCCATACCAGATCATCCTTATATCTCATACCAGATCATCCTTATATCCCATACCAGATCATCATTATATCCCATACCAGATCATCATTATATCCCATACCAGATCATCCTTATATCTCATACCAGATCATCCTTATATCTCATACCAGATCATCCTTATATCCCATACCAGATCATCATTATATCCCATACCAGATCATCATTATATCCCATACCAGATCATCCTTATATCTCATACCAGATCATCCTTATATCCCATACCAGATCATCCTTATATCCCATCCCAGATCATCCTTATATCCCATACCAGATCATCATTATATCCCATACCAGATCATCCTTATATCCCATCCCAGATCATCCTTATATCCCATACCAGATCATCATTATATCCCATACCAGATCATCCTTATATCTCATACCAGATCATCCTTATATCCCATACCAGATCATCATTATATCCCATACCAGATCATCCTTATATCCCATCCCAGATCATCCTTATATCCCATACCAGATCATCATTATATCCCATACCAGATCATCCTTATATCCCATCCCAGATCATCCTTATATCCCATACCAGATCATCATTATATCCCATACCAGATCATCCTTATATCCCATCCCAGATCATCCTTATATCCCATACCAGATCATCATTATATCCCATACCAGATCATCCTTATATCCCATCCCAGATCATCCTTATATCCCATACCAGATCATCCTTATATCCCATCCCAGATCATCCTTATATCCCATACCAGATCATCATTATATCCCATACCAGATCATCCTTATATCCCATACCAGATCATCCTTATATCTCATACCAGATCATCCTTATATCCCATACCAGATCATCCTTATATCCCATACCAGATCATCCTTATATCCCATCCCAGATCATCCTTATATCCCATACCAGATCATCATTATATCCCATACCAGATCATCATTATATCCCATACCAGATCATCCTTATATCTCATACCAGATCATCCTTATATCCCATACCAGATCATCCTTATATCCCATCCCAGATCATCCTTATATCCCATACCAGATCATCATTATATCCCATACCAGATCATCCTTATATCCCATCCCAGATCATCCTTATATCCCATACCAGATCATCATTATATCCCATACCAGATCATCCTTATATCTCATACCAGATCATCCTTATATCCCATACCAGATCATCATTATATCCCATACCAGATCATCATTATATCCCATACCAGATCATCCTTATATCTCATACCAGATCATCCTTATATCTCATACCAGATCATCCTTATATCCCATACCAGATCATCATTATATCCCATACCAGATCATCATTATATCCCATACCAGATCATCCTTATATCTCATACCAGATCATCCTTATATCCCATACCAGATCATCCTTATATCCCATACCAGATCATCATTATATCCCATACCAGATCATCCTTATATCCCATCCCAGATCATCCTTATATCCCATACCAGATCATCATTATATCCCATACCAGATCATCCTTATATCTCATACCAGATCATCCTTATATCCCATACCAGATCATCATTATATCCCATACCAGATCATCCTTATATCCCATCCCAGATCATCCTTATATCCCATACCAGATCATCATTATATCCCATACCAGATCATCCTTATATCCCATCCCAGATCATCCTTATATCCCATACCAGATCATCATTATATCCCATACCAGATCATCCTTATATCCCATCCCAGATCATCCTTATATCCCATACCAGATCATCATTATATCCCATACCAGATCATCCTTATATCTCATACCAGATCATCATTATATCCCATACCAGATCATCATTATATCCCATACCAGATCATCATTATATCCCATACCAGATCATCCTTATATCCCATACCAGATCATCCTTATATCCCATACCAGATCATCATTATATCCCATACCAGATCATCATTATATCCCATACCAGATCATCATTATATCCCATACCAGATCATCATTATATCCCATACCAGATCATCCTTATATCCCATACCAGATCATCATTATATCATTATATCCCAACCTTCTTTTGATTAAATATTATATCACTGCATCTTTTAAGAAAGTTTTCCTAACAGAAAACATTTTAAGTTAGCAGTTACTGACAAACAGAAGTTTACAACTTTTAATTGCTATGATCTGCACGATGTTCACATACCACGTTAACTTCACCTAAACATTAACATTAAGTATTTGTTATGGAATAAACATTAAGAATAAAGAAATAACATTGTGTGCCAGACCATCAAGGTATAATATATGTTAACAATGATACATCGCAGTAAATTACAAAGTAACAATAATTGTATAATATATGACGACACGACAGACCATGACAGTGTGCAGGAGAGTCGTACTGGCCAGTGTGCAGGAGAGTCGTACTGACCAGTGTGCAGGAGAGTCGTACTGACCAGTGTGCAGGAGAGTCGTACTGACCAGTGTGCAGGAGAGTCGTACTGACCAGTGTGCAGGAGAGTCGTACTGACCAGTGTGCAGGAGAGTCGTACTGACCAGTGTGCAGGAGAGTCGTACTGACCAGTGTGCAGGAGAGTCGTACTGACCAGTGTGCAGGAGAGTCGTACTGGCCAGTGTGCAGGAGAGTCGTACTGACCAGTGTACAGGAGAGCCGTACTGACGAGTGTGCAGGAGAGTCGTACTGG
>NC_091331.1:33673534-33693777 GCF_038502225.1 Cherax quadricarinatus
AATATCTAAAAATGTTTTAGATGGTAGTATAAGAAAGTCGCATAATTGATGGTGATGATGCGATTGATGATGATGAGATTGATGGTGATGATGTGAGTGATGGTGATGTGATTGATGGTGGTAATGTGATTGATGGCGATGATGTGTTTGGTGATGATGTGATTGTTGGCGATGATATGCGTGAACGACATCATCAAATGAATGGTTTTGAAAACCGACAAGTTGAAGAATTGAGATACTTACGCAACGTATGGGAATCTTTACTGAAGAAACGTTTCGCCACACAGTGGCTTCATCAGTCCAATACAAAGTCGGTTTTCGAAACCATTCATCACATCTGTCAGACACTACAACATCATGGGATTTTGATACAGAGAATTCTTCAACACTTATCCAACCTTAGGACGACGATCTACTTACACTAGTGACAGGTCCCACTGTGATCCCGCCTCCTCCTGCTTGGTCTAACGTGACTGCAGTATATAAGTCACCTCTTTGGCCCTATGCTGTACTTCCTACAAGAATGATGGACTGAACATATCGACTCCAGGCTGAGGGACTGATTACCTCAAACTCATCCTCTCCTTATACCTTCCTGCTTTGTATTTGACTGATGAAGCCACTGTGTGGCGAAACGTTTCTTCACTAAAGATTCGTATAGGAATCTTCAACTTGTCGGTTTTCAGAACCATTCATTGGATGATGTCGTTCACACATATCATCACCATCAATCACATCATCATCAAACACATCATCACCATAAATTATGCGACTTTCTTATACTACCATCTAAAACCTTTTTGTGAAAGAATGGTATACAATACCGACAAGATGAATTAAGACACATGTGCAACATCTGGGTATCTTTATTGTAGACGTTTCGCCATCCAGTGGCTTTATCAATACAAATTCTGGGATATAACTTGTCCCGGAATTTGTATTGATAAAGCCACTGGATGGCGAAACGTTTAACAATAAAGATACCCAGATGTTGCACAAGTGTCTTAAAACCTTTTTATATATATTTTTTATATATCAAGGCTTATCATTTTATCATTGTATCAGAGGATACATGAAGAATTTTAACTTCATTTCAACTACCTATTCTTCAGTCTGGAGAGTTGAGGTAAGGTTACAATACCAACACTATGGTCAGTCTGGAGAGTTTAGACAAGGTTACAATACCAACACTATGGTCACGCTATCTTCAAAGAATATTAAAGATCATGATTTTGCTTAATTTTTAATTTTTGATGTATGCAGAACATGTCTGGGCATGTTATCTTTGTCGCCATCCTCCGCACGGGATTAATAACATAAACTTAGTCTTCTGTGTATTTTTCACCTAACTGGGTGAATTTGGTTGAGATATTCCTGCAAGGAATAGAGAGGATCACTAATTGTAAATAGTCGAGATCTTCATCAAACTTACAGAAATTTTTGTTATAAATCCCATTTTTATTTTTTGTTATTTTATTCAGAGCAAAAAGGGAATAGCTAGTTAAAAACAGCAGAAAGGAATGAAGAGAGTGTAGTGTGGACCTGGTGAGAGTAGTATGGACCTGGTGAGTGTAGTGTGGACCTGGTGAGTGTAGTGTGGACCTGGTGAGAGTAGTATGGACCTGGTGAGTGTAGTGTGGACCTGGTGAGTGTAGTGTGGACCTGGTGAGAGTAGTATGGACCTGGTGAGTGTAGTGTGGACCTGGTGAGTGTAGTGTGGACCTGGTGAGAGTAGTATGGACCTGGTGAGTGTAGTGTGGACCTGGTGAGTGTAGTGTGGACCTGGTGAGTGTAGTGTGGACCTGGTGAGAGTAGTATGGACCTGGTGAGTGTAGTGTGGACCTGGTGAGTGTAGTATGGACCTGGTGAGTGTAGTGTGGACCTGGTGAGAGTAGTATGGACCTGGTGAGTGTAGTGTGGACCTGGTGAGTGAAGTGTGGACCTGGTGAGAGTAGTATGGACCTGGTGAGTGTAGTGTGGACATGGTGAGAGTAGTATGGACCTGGTGAGTGTAGTGTGGACCTGGTGAGTGTAGTATGGACCTGGTGAGTGTAGTGTGGACCTGGTGAGAGTAGTATGGACCTGGTGAGTGTAGTGTGGACCTGGTGAGTGTAGTGTGGACCTGGTGAGTGTAGTGTGGACCTGGTGAGTGTAGTGTGGACCTGGTGAGTGTAGTGTGGACCTGGTGAGTGTAGTGTGGACCTGGTGAGTGTAGTGTGGACTTGGTGAGTGTAGTGTGGACCTGGTGAGTGTAGTGTGGACCTGGTGAGAGTGTAGTGTGGACCTGGAGAGTGTAGTGTGGACCTCGTGAGAGCGTAGTGTGGACCTGGTGAGTGTAGTGTGGACCTGGTGAGAGTGTAGTGTGGACCTGGTGAGAGTAGTATGGACCTGGTGAGTGTAGTGTGGACCTGGTGAGTGTAGTGTGGACCTGGTGAGTGTAGTGTGGACCTGGTGAGTGTAGTGTGGACCTGGTGAGTGTAGTGTGGACCTGGTGAGTGTAGTGTGGACCTGGTGAGAGTGTAGTGTGGACCTGGTGAGTGTAGTGTGGACCTGGTGAGAGTGTAGTGTGGACCTGGTGAGTGTAGTGTGGACCTGGTGAGAGTGTAGTGTGGACCTGGTGAGTGTAGTGTGGACCTGGTGAGTGTAGTGTGGACCTGGTGAGTGTAGTGTGGACCTAGTGAGAGTGTAGTGTGGACCTGGTGAGAGTGTAGTGTGGACCTGGTGAGTGTAGTGTGGACCTGGCGAGAGTGTAGTGTGGACCTGGTGAGTGTGTAGTGTGGACCTGGTGAGAGTGTAGTGTGGACCTGGTGAGAGTGTAGTGTGGACCTGGTGAGAGTGTAGTGTGGACCTGGTGAGAGTGTAGTGTGGACCTGGTGAGAGTGTAGTGTGGACCTGGTGAGAGTGTAGTGTGGACCTGGTGAGAGTGTAGTGTGGACCTGGTGAGTGCAGTGTGGACCTGGTGAGAGTGTAGTGTGGACCTGGTGAGAGTGTAGTGTGGACCTGGTGAGTGTAGTGTGGACCTGGTGAGTGTAGTGTGGACCTGGTGAGAGTGTAGTCTGGACCTGGTGAGTGTAGTGTAGACCTGGTGAGTGTAGTGTGCACCTGGTGAGAGTATAGTGTGGACCTGGTGAGAGTATAGTGTGGACCTGGTGAGTGTAGTGTGGACCTGGTGAGTGTAGTGTGGACCTGGTGAGTGTAGTGTGGGCCTGGTGAAAGTGTAGTCTGGACCTGGTGAGAGTGTAGTCTGGACCTGGTGAGAGTGTAGTCTGGACCTGGTGAGTGTAGTGTGGACCTGGTGAGAGTGTAGTGTGGACCTGGTGAGAGTGTAGTTTTGACCTGGTGAGAGTGTAGTGTGGACCTGGTGAGTGTAGTGTGGACCTGGTGAGAGTGCAGTGTGGACCTGGTGAGAGTGTAGTGTGGACCTGGTGAGTGCAGTGTGGACCTGGTGAGAGTGTAGTGTGGACCTGGTGAGAGTGTAGTGTGGACCTGGTGAGTGTAGTGTGGACCTGGTGAGAGTGTAGTGTGGACCTGGTGAGTGTAGTGTGGACCTGGTGAGTGTAGTGTGGGCCTGGTGAGAGTGTAGTCTGGACCTGGTGAGAGTGTAGTCTGGACCTGGTGAGTGTAGTGTGGACCTGGTGAGAGTGTAGTGTGGACCTGGTGAGAGTGTAGTTTTGACCTGGTGAGAGTGTAGTGTGGACCTGGTGAGTGTAGTGTAGACCTGGTGAGAGTGTAGTGTGGACCTGGTGAGACTGTAGTGTGGACCTGGTGAGACTGTAGTGTGGACCTGGTGTGTGTAGTATGGACCTGGTGAGAGTATAGTGTGGACCTGGTGAGAGTATAGTGTGGACCTGGTGAGTGTAGTGTGGACCTGGTGAGTGTAGTGTGGACCTGGTGAGTGTAGTGTGGGCCTGGTGAGAGTGTAGTCTGGACCTGGTGAGAGTGTAGTCTGGACCTGGTGAGTGTAGTGTGGACCTGGTGAGAGTGTAGTGTGGACCTGGTGAGAGTGTAGTTTTGACCTGGTGAGAGTGTAGTGTGGACCTGGTGAGTGTAGTGTAGACCTGGTGAGAGTGTAGTGTGGACCTGGTGAGAGTGTAGTGTGGACCTCGTGAGAGTACAGTCTGGACCTGGTGAGAGTGTAGTGTAGATCTGTTGAGAATGTAGTGTGGACTTGGTAAGAGTGTAGTGTGGACCTGGAGAGAGTGTAGTGAGGACCTGGTGAGAGTGTAGTGTGGACCAGGTGAGAGTGTAGTGTGGACCTAGTGAGAGTGTAATGTGGACCTGGAGAGAGTGTAGTGTGGACCTGGTAAGAATGTAGTCTGAACCTGGTGAGTGTAGTGTGGACCTGGTGAGAGTGTAGTGTGGACCTGGTGAGAGTGTAGTGTGGACCTGGTGAGCGTAGTGTGGACCTGGTGAGAGTGTAGTGTGGACCTGGTGAGAGTGTAGTGTGGACCTGGTGAGAGTGTAGTGTGGACCTGGTGAGTGTGTAGTGTGGACCTGGTGAGAGTGTAGTGTGGGCCTGGTGAGAGTGTAGTGAGGACCTGGTGAGAGTGTAGTGTGGACCTGGTGAGAGTGTAGTGTGGACCTGGTGAGTGTAGTGTGGACCTGGTGAGTGTAGTGTGGACCTGGTGAGAGTGTAGTGGGGACCTTGCGAGAGTGTAGTTTTGACCTGGTGAGAGTGTAGTGTGGACCTGGTGAGAGTGTAGTGTGGACCTGGTGAGTGTAGTGTGGACCTGGTGAGACTGTAGTGTGGACCTGGTGAGAGTGTAGTGTGGACCTGGTGAGAGTGTAGTGTGGACCTGGTGAGAGTGTAGTTTGGACCTGGTAAGTGTAGTGTGGACCTGGTGAGTGTAGTGTGGACCTGGTTAGAGTGTAGTGTGGGCCTGGCGAGAGTGTAGTTTTGACCTGGTTAGAGTGTTGTGTGGACCTGGTGAAAGTGTAGTGTGGACCTGGTGAGACTGTAGTGTGGACCTGGTGAGACTGCAGTGTGGACCTGGTGAGAGTGTAGTTTTGGCCTCTTGAGAGTGTAGTGTGGACCTCGTGAGAGTATAGTCTGGACCTGATGAGAGTGTAGTGTGGACTTGGTAAGAGTGTAGTGTGGACCTGGTGAGAATGTAGTGAGGACCTGATGAGAGTGTAGTGTGGACCTGGTGAGAGTGTAGTGAGGACCTGGTGAGAGTGTAGTGTGGACCTGGTGAGAGTGTAGTGTGGACCTGGTGAGAGTGTAATGTGGACCTGGTGATAGTGGAGATTGAACCTGGTGTGAGTGTAGTCTGGACCTGGTGAGTGTAGTGTGGACCTTGTTACAGGGCTGAGTAAGCCTTCACAAGTGGCGACCTTGCCAGGATCAACTCTACAGAATCAAGATTCAACTCCATCTCGAATCTACAATTCGAACTTCAACGCTGCATACCACAGACGGTTACCACCAGCCATGAGTAATCATTCTCTATGGTAGGACTACAGTACAGGTATTTAAAAGATTTGGTGATTGTTATAGTCTCAATTTATTGTAAGTCAAGTCAGGGAGGATATAATATTTAATTCTGCCACCTAATTGTGTGTGAGCTTGAAACACTTTGGAGGATTAGACTCTAGGGACCCAAGATTTTCCAGTGACAACTTGTTTCATTGAGCTCTTTATTATATCAAGGGAACTGTCATAGGACACTCTTGATTTGTTCGTGAGAAGATTGGATGGTCAAGGGACCCCATTCTACTTGCTGTTTGCTCTTAGCCGGCATAGAACCCTTCGTTTTCATTAATACATATTGTTTAATTGAAGCAGGGATCGAGCCCTCTGGTTTATTTACAGTTTGAGCGGAGCAGGAATTGAAACCTCAGTTTTCTTTAATACCAGTTTCATTTCCCCTGATAGTTTAAGTTATTCTTGCAAGTATGAATGAATACCAGTTTTGGATGAATGCTGGAAGTAAGTTAGGAATAACAGGGAAAAATTTAGAATCTTTCATTAGTGCTAAAATCCAGGAAAGACTTGAAAGAGAGAGAATAGAAAGAGAAAGAGAAGACAAAAAGGAGCGTGATAGACTTGATCGTGAAGAAAGAAATAGAGTACGTGAGGAAAAAGTTAAATTAAGGGAACTTGAGGAAAGAGCAAAGGACAGAGAATATGAGTTAAGGGAGAGAGAAAAGGATCGCGAGCTCTAGCAAGCTCGCCTTGAATTAGAGAATAAAAAGTTAATTTTCTCACAACAGCAATTAGATGAAGGAGTAATGGAACAACGTGCAGCTAGTGCACATATTCCAACACCTAATTTACCTCCCTTCACAGAGGGGGAAGACATAACTTCATACATTATCAGGTTTGAAAATACCGCTTCCCTCTGTGAATGGCCTGCTGACACCTGGGCTACCAGGTTAGGAATGTTATTTTCTGGTACCGCTTTGAATATCTATGCAACTTTGTCGCAGGATATCATATGTAATTATAACCTACTGAAGAAGGCGATCCTTAAATCATATCAAAAAAACACAAATTCTTACAGGAAAGATTTCAGGTATGCCACCTTACAGCCTGGCCAGAACTTTCAGCAGCTACAGGTAACACTCTTTCGTTAGTTCGACTTTTGGATAGAGAGTTCAGGAATTGATCACAGTTATGAATTTCTTCCCCCTCCCCGAAAGTGATAGTATCATTGCCGGCTACTAGTTAAGGTAGGGTAAGTCAAGCTCCCGTTTTTCCCGCCTTTTTTCCCCCCTCCCTGAAAGTGATAGTTTGATTGCCGGCTGCTTGTTAAGGTAGGGTCAGTCTAGCTCCCGCTATCCCTTCCCCTCCCTCTTCCCCCCCCCCGAAAGGTGACGTGTGGGGCTCTGGTCAAACAGTAAATCACTCGATTCACAGCTTCCAACACTACTCTTGGATGACAGTGAGGGTCACCTGTCAATCAACGAGAAGAACAGGAGACCGACTAACGTCCTGGAGACGTCCCATTTTGGATTTAATTACCTGTGCACCTGTATGAAACTGCAGGACGTAACCCCACATCATTGCAGCGGTAAAGAACCTGCTTTCCTGTCATCGGGATAATACTCAAGGCTCTATCTACTGTGAAGAACTAGCCAGTGGGTTGTAACCAACACCTGCGACCCCCCCCCCCATCATCAGCAACGGCTACGCTTTCACCAACACAGTGTCACCAACACCAGACACCCCTATATATATTAGCGTTGAATTCAGTTATCATTTGTATTTTTCATTTTTCATTTACTTTAATGCAGGATTATTTCATATTTAAGTGTTTTATATTTTCTATATAATAAAGTGTTTATGTTTGTCTGTTATTGTTTCTTTTTCTATTCACTAATTTTCCTGAGGAGGAGCCAGCCTTGGTAATACTGTCTGAAGTTGTTACAGGGCTGAGTAAGCCTTCACAAGAGTGTAGTGTGAGCCTAGTGAGAGTGTAGTGTGATCCTTGTGATAGTGTAGTTTGGACCTGGTGAGAGTGTAGTCTGAACCTGGTGAGAGTGTAGTGTGAACCTAGTGATAGTGTAGTGTGGACCTGGTGAGAGTGTAGTGTGGACCTGGTGAGTGTAGTGTGGACCTGGTGAGTGTAGTGTGGACCTGGTGAGAGTGTAGTGTGGACCTGGTGAGAGTGTAGTGTGGACCTGGTGAGTGTAGTGTGGACCTGGTGAGAGTGTAGTGTGGACCTGGTGAGCGTAGTGTGGACCTGGTGAGTGTAGTGTGGACCTGGTGAGAGTGTAGTCTGGACCTGGTGAGAGTGTAGTGTGGACCTGGTGAGAGTGTAGTGTGGACCTGGTGAGAGTGTAGTGTGGACCTGGTGAGAGTGTAGTGTGGACCTGGTGAGTGTAGTGTGGACCTGGTGAGTGTAGTGTGGACCTGGTGAGAGTGTAGTGTGGACCTGGTGGTGTAGACCTGGTGAGAGTGTAGTGTGGACCTGGTGAGTGTAGAGTGTAGTGTGGACCTGGACCTGGTGAGTGTAGTGTGGACCTGGTGAGTGTATGTGGACCTGGTGAGTGTTGTGTGGACCTGGTGTAGACCTTGTGAGAGTGTAGTGTGGACCTGGTGACAGTGTAGTGTGGACCTGGTGAGAGTGTAGTGTGGAGTAGAGTAGTCTGGACCTGGTGGTGAGTGTAGTGTGGAGTGTGGACTGGTGATAGTGTAGTGTGGACCTGGTGAGAGTGTAGTGTGGACCTGGTGAGAGTGTAGTGTGGACCTGGTGAGAGTGTAGTGTGGACCTGGTGAGAGTGTAGTTTTGACCTGGTGAGAGTGTAGTGTGGACCTGGTGAGAGTGTAGTGTGGACCTGGTGAGAGTGTAGTGTAGATCTGTTGAGAATGTAGTGTGGACTTGGTAAGAGTGTAGTGTGGACCTGGTGAGAATGTAGTGAGGACCTGGTGAGAGTGTAGTGTGGACCTGGTGAGAGTGTAGTGTGGACCTGGTGAGAGTGTAATGTGGACCTGGTGATAGTGGAGATTGAACCTGGTGAGAGTGTAGTCTGGACCTGGTGAGAGTGTAGTGTGGACCTGGAGAGAGTGTAGTGTGGACCTGGTAAGAATGTAGTCTGGACCTGGTGAGTGTAGTGTGGACCTGGTGAGAGTGTAGTGTGAGCCTAGTGAGAGTGTAGTGTGAACCTGGTGATAGTGTAGTTTGGACCTGGTGAGAGTGTAGTCTGAACCTGGTGAGAGTGTAGTGTGAACCTAGTGATAGTGTAGTGTGGACCTGGTGAGAGTGTAGTCTGAACCTGGTGAGAGTGTAGTGTGAACCTAGTGATAGTGTAGTGTGGACCTGGTGAGAGTGTAGTGTGGACCTGGTGAGAGTGTAGTCTGGACCTGGTGAAAGTGTAGTCTGGACCTGGTGAGAGTAGTGTGAACCTCGTGATAGTGTAGTGTGGACCTGGTGAGAGTGTAGTCTGGACCTAGTGAAAGTGTAGTCTGGACCTGGTGAGAGTGTAGTGTGGACCTCGTGATTGTGTAATGTGGATCTGGTGAGAGTGTAGTCTGGACCTGGTGAGAGTGTAGTCTGGACCTGGTGAGAGTGTAGTCTGGACCTGGTGAGAGTGTAGTGTGGACCCGGTGAGAGTGTAGTCTCGACCTAGTGAGTGTAGTGTGGATCTGGTGATAGTGTAGTGTGGACCTGGTGAGAGTGTAGTCTGGACCTGGTGAGAGTGTAGTCTGGACCAGATGATAGTGTAGTTTGGACCTGTTGAGAGAGTAGTGTGGACCTGGTGATAGTGTAGTGTGGACCTGGTGATAGTGTAGTGTGGACCTGGTGAGAATGAAGTGTGCACCTGGGGATAGTGTAGTGTGGATCTGGTGATAGTGTAGTGTGGACCTGGTGATAGTGTAGTGTGGACCTGGTGATAGTGTTGTGTGGACCTGGTGATAGTGTAGTGTGAACCTGGTGATAGTGTAGTGTGGACCTGGTGAGGGTGTAGTGTGAACCTCGTGATAGTGTAGTGTGGACCTGGTGATAGTGTAGTGTGGACCTGGTGAGAGTGTAGTCTGGACCTGGTGAGGGTGTAGTGTGGACCTGGTGAGTGTAGTGTGGATCTGGTGATAGTGTAGTGTCGACCTGGTGAGAGTGTAGTGTTGACCTGGTAAGAGTGTAGTATGGATCTGGTGAGTGTAGTGTGTACCTGGTGATAGTGTAGTGTGGACCTGGTGAGGGTGTAGTGTGAACCTCGTGAGAGTGTAGTGTGGACCTGGTGAGAGTTTAGTGTGGACCTGGTGAGAGTGTAGTCTGGACCTGGTGAGAGTGTAGTCTGAACCTGGTGAGAGTGTAGTGTGGACCTAGTGAGAGTGTAGTCTGGACCTGGTGAGAGTGTAGTGTGGACCTGTTGAGAGTGTAGTCTGGACCTGGTGAGAGTGTAGTCTGGACCTGGTGAGAGTGTAGTCTGGACCTGGTGAGAGTGTAGTCTGGACCTGGTGAGAGTGTAGTGTGGACCTGGTGAGAGTGTAGTCTGGACCTGGTGAGAGTGTAGTAGTCTGGACCTGGTGGACCTGGTGAGTGTAGTGTGGACCTGGTGAGAGTGTAGTGTGGACCTGGTGAGAGTGTAGTGTGGACCTGGTGAGAGTGTAGTGTAGCGTGGACCTGGTGAGAGTGTAGTGTGGACCTGGTGAAGAGTGTAGTGTGGATCTGGTGAGAGTGTAGTCTGGACCTGGTGAGAGTGTAGTCTTGACCTGGTGAGAGTGTAGTGTGGACCTGGTGTAGTGTGAGTGCAGTGTGGACCTGGTGAGAGTGTGTGGACCTGGTGAGAGTGTAGTGTGGACCTGGTGAGAGTGCAGTGTGGACCTGGTGAGAGTGTAGTGTGGACCTGGTGAGAGTGTAGTATGGACCTGGTGAGAGTGTAGTGTGGACCTGGTGAGAGTGTAGTGTGGACCTGGTGAGAGTGTAGTGTGGACCTGGTGAGTGTAGTGAGGAAGTGGTGAGAGTGTAGTGTGGACCTGGTGAGTGTATTGTGGACCTGGTGAGTGTAGTGTGGACCTGGTGAGAGTGTAGTGTGGACCTGGTGAGAGTGTAGTGTGGACCTGGTGAGAGTGTAGTGTGGACCTGGTGAGTGTAGTCTGGACCTGGTGAGAGTGTTAAAGCTACTTGACAGATTGATCCATTTTTGTTGAAGTTCTTAAAATTCGTGAAATCACTGCACAATAATTAGAAGAGACGAATATTACATGTAGAGTGGTCATAGCAGCAAGTAAGACTGTTCACAGATAATTTATTCACGTCTGTTATTGAGTCTAATGAACTTAATTCCTTAACGAAACGTAGCCCCACTAAACGTAGCTCCACTAAACACTTGTTCTGAATGTTGTGTCATCATACCCAAGATGAATGTTAATGTTTTTAGAAAACAACTTTAGCAAAAAATAAATAAAAACAAGAATTAGCCTCTCTAAAATTTTACAGTCACGGCTAAAATATTGTCAGTTAATTGAGTTATGTAGCTAACTTAATATATACCATGAAACTTTCCTTCACTACATTTAAACTACATTATATATCCTACTACACCAAGTTATATATTACTTTGCAATTAATTAACATACATAAAAGATGTAATATTAATCAGTTGTTCTGGACAAATAAACTGACAACTTAATTCACGTAAGTAGTCAACACTTCAGATTTAATATAATTTTGCACGTGAAGCGCTAAACCCATGGGAGCTATGCAGCTCCAAACGGTGTGAAGGTACAATTCGCTGTCTATTTATCTCTTTAGTGTGACACTCAGTTCCTATTTGTATTTAACTTGAGGGAGAACCTCTGATGAAATTTCGGTAATTACTGAACTGTTATCATGCCACGAGAGTAAGAAGAAAAGAAGAAGACAGGTTGAGAGAGAGGAGGAAAAATTAAAAAGACTGGACAAGTGATGAAAATAGCTTATCTTGCTTATATTAGATGATTGGTTGATTAAGCTGCGCCACTACTTGCTCTTGTGTCTGACTGGAAGCTTGATGGAGGGCTGGAAAAACTGCTGGACGAAGCAATGAGGATCATTCTAGGACGCTCTCGTAATGCCAAAATTTTAAATATGCGGAAAGAGCTGGATATTCCAAGCATCGGAAATCGTGTTACTGAAAGAAATAACCTAACTGGTGCTAATATGTTCAGGGAGGCCCATTCAAATCCATGGACAGAAGCCCTCCAAACTTTCCTCAGCACTTGTGAACAACCCTCCAGATGAATCGAACAAATTGGAACCGACATCCACATGAACCAGATACATGATCTGTGTTAAGTAAGGCAACGGCGGCACCTCTCCGCTCCATGGGATATTACCCCATTCCAAACTACCATTCCTCCATTTCCCCACAAAATACTTCTTCAGTCACAACCAAAGCTTCGCCTTGAAGCCAAACATGATGCCTTAAGCTGTATTGATAACTTAGTCATACAGCACACTCTTACACAAATTATATTCGTTGATGGTTCTGTTCACCAATCCACTGGTGCAGCTGGTAGTGCTTCTGTTGTCGTACAGAGTGATGGCTCTCATAAAGAAATTGGAGCACCCATCAATAACTGGGCCTCTACCTTTCAAACAGAACTATTTGCCATACTCCTTGCACTCAAATGCGTCCATGTATCTAAGGTTGACACTTTAATTGTAACTGATTCTCTGTCATCAATAAATGCTCTCAACTCATTAAGTATAAATTGTGGTATCTTTGTGTCAGAAGCCAGACACAGGCATGGTAGGATTGTGGACAGTGTATTCAGAGTGCACATGGTGTGGATTCCATCTCACATTGGTCTTCAGATGTATGACAGAACTAATAAACTGGCTAAGCTGTATGCTTTCAAAGAGTGGGTAGATTACAATCTTGGCTTGTCAGTTAGCAGTTTGAGAACAATAATACGAAAAGAACTTCAACTGAATTTTATTGACTTAAGACTCTGGGAGATTGACACAAGTCAGTCCATCTATCATCATTCTATCATGAAAGAGGAGCCACATGTCTATGATGCATCCAACAAAATAAGCAGACTCTTGGATGTCACTACTGCCCGGCTCCGGCTGGGTTACAAGTATCTCTGGCAGGTTAAATCACCACCACCAGATGTAGACCAAGCGAAATATCTCACCCTGCGTCATTATGTACTGGAGTGTGATGAAATTAATGAATTCAGAGACAACTCAGAAATGTTCAAGATATGTCAAAATATTTTATCCACAGTGGTATATTACAGACCATTCTGGAAAAATACTCTGATATGCACTCTGTAAATAAAGCATTACCACGTGTGTGTGTGTGTGTGTGTGTGTGTGTGTGTGTGTGTGTGTGTGTGTGTGTGTGTGTGTGTGTGTGTGTGTGTGTGTGTGTGTGTGTGTGTGTGTGTGTGTGTGTGTTTGTGTGTGTTTGTGTGTGTTTGTGTGTGTGTGCTTGTGTGCTTGTTTGCGTGTGTATTTTTGTACTCATACATGCATGAGTGCGTGTGCTCGTGTGTGTATGTACGCTCGTGTGTGTGTGTGGACTCACCTATTTGTGTGTGTGTGTGTGTGTGTGTGTGTGTGTGTGTGTGTGACCCAACAATTAATATTTGCACTGCAAACTCATTACAGATGTGACCGGGTGTGGATGTGTGAATTGCTCATTAATTTATAATTTGTTCATGACGGTAACCACGTATAAACATAAGTAAATTTACTTACATGATTCATTATTTTTGTAACTTGTGAATTCATTACCTTTGTACCTTGTTCAGCTGTCAGAACTTTGGGGCCCCAGTCCCTGGACCCTTTATGTACCTCTTTTGACTACCACGCACAGGATGGGAATGGAGTAGTGAAACGCGGCGGGTGCTATCCGTAGACTTTGTCAGCGTTTCTCCTTAAATTAACATTCTTCATGATAGTCATACTGTTTTCTAACGTGTTTACATGTCCGTTTCTAAACGATCGCAAAAAATACCTGGAATTTTATATTCGTTATGTAACGTTTAACCTAGATTTTTCCTAATTAAATCTCAGTTAAGCGCAAATAACGAGATTAAATAATGTGAAGAGGAACAAGCAGTAGCAGTGCGACGAGCTGCAGGTAGGTATTTTATCCTCAGACTAACAGTATCTGTATTCTTTCTACCAAGAAACTGTTCTAATTGTGTACCTGTCTCTGCTTATATATTTACATGCATGCATATTTCTAAATATATTTACATTTGTAAGTATAAAATTGTATAATTTTTGACAAATATTCTTCCGTAAATCTGTTTATTAATTATGGACTATTTTTATGAGAACGATCACCGACTAAATAATCTCACGTTTATGAAGCAAAACTCACACCCTGGAACATTTGGGTGTGAGTTTTACCCCATAAAAGTTCTCGGATGAAACGTGTTGGTGGAAGTTGTTTCCTCGATGAATTCCACCACGGAAAGTCTTCTGGGTAGTTTCAGACACAAAAGTTCCATTATGGAACGACACAAAAATTTCATTATGGAACGTGTGATTAGTTTATTTTTCCATTTAATGTAGTAAAACAGGTTTCTGTTGCATTTGAAAACATTTTCCACAACTATAATCATGTGCCTCGTGAACACCAGGAAAGTTACTGTTCCCTAGATTAACCAATAATTAAGTACCTCAGGTTTCCGCCATAGAGTTGTGGAACTTTAACAGTGTTTAATAAAGAGTGCTCAAAAGTGTTTAAAAACATTGTTCAGATTGTTTAAATAACAGTGTTCAGAGTGTTTAAATAACAGTGTTCGGAGTGTTTAAATAAGTGTTTAGAGCGTCTAAATAACAGTGGTCAAAGTGTTTAAAAACCAGTGTTAGTTTAAGTTAGTTTAATATGTTTATTGTGCACCCCATACCCATCCTGTGGGCGGTAGTCAAAAGATTACAGAGGTACATAATTGGTCCAGGGACTGGACTCCAAAGTTTTGATAGCTGAGAAAGTTACAGAGGTGATGACCTCACAATTACAAAGGTAATGAACTCACAATTTTCAAAGGTAATGAACTCCAGGTAGGTCGGGTCACAATCATGACAAGTTACAAAGGTATTTACAGATTACAGAGGTATGTAATGGGTCCAGGGACTGGGCCCCCAAAGTTTTGATAGCTGAACTAGTTACAAAGGTAATGAACTCACAAGTTACAAAGGTAATGAATCCTGTAAGAATGGTTACTTACGTTTATACATGGCTACAATCATGAACAAATTATAGAGTACTGAGCAATTCACACTTCCACACCCGGTCACAACTGTAATGAGTTATTGGTGCAAATATTGATTGTTGAGTAACACACACACACACACACACGGGGCCAGGAGCTGAGTATTGACCCCTGCAACCACAATTAGGTAAGTACACACGCACACAGGAGCTTGGACTCGACCCCAGCAACCTCAACTTGGTGAGTACACACACACACACACAAACACACAAACACACACACACAAACACACACACAAACACACACACAAACACACACAGGCACACACACACACACACACACACACACACACACACACACACACACACACACACACACACACACACACACACACACACACACACACACACACACACACGTGGTAATGCTTTATTTACAGCTAGCAAAGTCAGGGTATTTGTCCAGAATGATCTGTAATATACCACTGTGGATGAAATGCTTTGCCATTTCTTGAACATTTCTGAGTGAGTTGTCTCTAAATTCATTAATTTTATCGCACTCCAGTACATAATGACGCAAGGTGTGACAATAGTCCATCTGGCAAAGTTTACATTTCGTTTGGTCTACATTTGGTGGTGGTGATTTAACCTGCCATAGATACTTGTAACTCAGCCGGAGCCGGGCGGTAGTTACATCAAAGAGTCTGCTTATTTTGTTGGATGCACCATAGACATGTAACTCCTCCTGCATGATAGAATGATGATAGATGGACTGACTGGTGTCAATCTTCCTGAGTCTTAAGTCAATAAAATTCATTTGAAGTTCTTTTCGTATTATTGCTCTCAAACTACTACCTGACAAGCCAAGATTGTAATCTACTCCCTCTTTGAAAGCATACAGCTTAGCCAATTTATCAGTTATATCATGCATCTGAAGACCAATGTGAGATGGAATCCACAGCTTGTGCACTCTGACTCCACTGTCCACAATCTTACCATACCTGTGTCTGGCTTCTGACAAAAGCATGCCACAATTTATGCTTAATGAGTTGAGAGCATTTATGAATGACAGAGAATCAGTTACAATTAAACTGTCAATCTTAGATACATATATGCATTTCAATGCAAGGAGTATGGCAAAAAGTTCTGTCTGAAGGGTAGAGGCCCAATTATTGATGCGTGCTCCAATTTCTTTAAGAGAGCCATCACTCTGTACGACAACAGCAGCACTACCAGCTGCACCAGTGGATTGGTGAACAGAACCATCAACGTAAATAATTTGCGAGAGTGTGTGCTGTGTGACTAAGTTATCAATACAGCTTAAGGCATCATGTTTGGCTTCAAGGCGAAGTTTTGGTTGTGATTTAAGAAGTATTTTGGGGGGAAATGGAGGAATGATAGTTTGGAATGTTGCCTTACTTGAGATAGATCATGTTTCTGATTCATGCGGAGGTCAGTTCCAGTTTTTTCAATCCATCTGGAGGAGTGTTCGCCAGTGCTGAGGAAAGTTCGGAGGGCTTCTGTGCAGGGGTTTGAATGGGCTTGCCTGAGCATATTAACCCCAATTAGGATATTTCTTTCAGTAACACGATCTCTGATGCTTGGAATATCAAGTTCTTTTTGCATATTTAAAATTTTGGCAGTACGAGGGCATCCTAAAATGATCCTCATTGCTTCGTTCTGCAGTTTTTCCAGCCCTCCAAGCTTCCAGTCAGACACAAGTGCAAGTAGTGGCGCAGCATAATCAACCAATCATCTAATATAAGCAAGATACATCATTTTCACAATTTTAACATTAGCACCATACCTAGGGTGAAACCCAGCCACAACTCTAAGTGCTCTCAGTCTTTCTTTGTATTGGCGACAAAGTCTCGTTACAACAGGCCCAAGTAGTGGAACCTCAAAGCCTAGATATCAACCCCAGGTCCTGACACGACGCTAGTTCATGACTAAGAATGTTTTGGGTGTTGGGGAATCCGAGGGTGTGAATCATTATATCATCAGCAAAACTAATCATATAATGATGGGGCTGACTAAGCATGGCATTAAGTAAGGCATTAATCAGAATATATAATAGTGTGGGACTGAGCACACCTCCCTGTGGGGTTCCTAATTCAAAGTCTTTAGTTACACTTCTATGTCCCTGAAACAACACAGACGACTTTCTGTTGGACAGGTAGCCTTTAATCCAGCGGAGAAGCCATCCTCCAACATCCATTCTGGCAAGTTCACTAATGATTACATGTCGGTTGGCTACATCAAAAGCGGATTTAAGGTCAAGGAAAGTAGTGTATGAGATGTCAGTGTGCAGGGTGAGAAAGGTGGCTATGCAATGATGCACACTCCTTCCATGCATGAAACCATGCAACCGGGGAGACAAGAATTGTTTGATTCTGTACATGAGACGATTAAGAATCATTCTCTCAAATGTTTTACACAAGCGGGTAGTAAGAGATATTGGGCGAAATGCATTTTGTTGATTGGGCTTAGGAATTGGAATGATGAGGCTGTTGGTCCAAGATTGATGGAGCTCCCCAGTTACATAGCTCATGTTATATAATTCAAGTAATGGATTACCTTGTACTCGACACAGCAATCTGAGTATGTTGTAAATAATACCATCCTCACCAGGCGACGTGGAGTTGCCCTTAGTTAGTGCTGCATCAAGTTCATAATTAGTGAAAGGAATGTTGCAGTCATCTTCCTTGTTGAGCATAAAGCAAACAAGTCTCTCCTTTGCGTCATATTTGTCATTTAATTTTGCCTGTGTGGCACTGGGAAGATTGTCATAGCTAGATGTAGCAGCCCAAGCACTGACTAACTCATTCGCCCGGCTAAGTGGGGTGTGAGCATTAAGACCGTTGACAAATTTTCCCCAGTCTGTTTGCCGCAGTTCTGTCATACGATCTCTGGCAGCAGCAAGGGCAGTTTGGAAGAGGCTCAGCATTTCAGGGGTACGATGTTGTCTATAGGCTAGGCCTAGTCTGCGAGTAGTACGTTTCAGTGTACGAAGTTTAGAATCATGTTAATAAGTATGGTTTTGAAGAAGGTATGATTATTATGGAAGTTTGTTGGGTTTAGAGTACCAAGAGGTTTCAGTGGCGGCTCTAAGTAGTTCTGAATACTGCTCACAAGGTCATTGTTGAAGGTCTCAACAGAGGAACATTCATAGGAATTATACCAGTCAGTTACATGTGCAACAAAGTCACCATGCTGATCTGGGGGAACATTAAAACGTTTCCGCTTGAATATCCTACCAGGGAGGATAGTATTACCAATATCTAGTGAGGTTATCCTAGGGAAATGATCAGACGCTATATCTGTTACAATGGAAGAAAGACTCACAGCTGGCAGAAGTAATGTTGAAGCCCAGACACAGATCAAGGACGCCTCCATAGATATGTGTGGGTTCAAGGTCACCTACAATTTGCACATTATCATGACTGTTTAAGAGTGACAACAGTTGATTACCATTACGATTACCAAACTAAGAGTTTCCGATGCTTTTGTGTCTCGCATTATAATCGCCAATAATAAGAGAAGGTTCAGACTGAGCACAAGTTGGGAGCTCCAAGTAATTAAACTTATCAGCAGGAGCATACAAGTTAAATATGTTGAGAGCAGAGTTCCCTATATAAATCCTAACACCGTGATACTGTAGCCCCTCTGTTTTCTTATGTGCAAGAAGTTGATGGGGAAGTGATTTTTTAATATATAGAACACAAGAGTTAGTAGATTTGAGGTTATATGCAACAAATGATGGTAATTTAGGGGGCTGGGATTTTTCAGGGACTCTGCGCTCTTGTAGACACACAACATCAATGGGTTCAGTGGTTACTTTATGATGAAGGTCAGGAAGTCTTTTTCTAAGTGATACAATATTCCAGCTTAATATAGAATGTTTATACGAGTTTTGATCCATTATAGTAGTCCTGGGATCTTGTTGAGTTTCTCAGCATAATGAAAAAATTTTCATATAAATAGCAGACCTATCAGTGTCAACAGTGTTACCCTGGTCCATGAGTTTTTTAAGTGCACTTCCAGTTGTAAGGCCTCGTGGGAGTCTTTGTTTACACAGAGCACGACGCTGTTCATGTGTGAATGTATGATAGGTGGCACCACCACTCACATTCCCTCCTCCACTAACATTACACGCATCACTATAACTGTCATCACCAACACCACTACCAACATTGTGTTCATTACATTTATCAACAGTATTGTATTCAACAATAATGTCAATGTGGTTAACCTCATCACACTCAGCACCACCACTTATATTACGCTCATCACTATTACTAACATCATAGACACCATTGCCTTCATTATGATGCTCACTGTAGTTATCAACACAAGTATTGTATTCGTCATAACTGTAATTAAGGACACCACCACTACCACCACCACCTTGTTCAGCAGCCTTACACTTGCTTTCACAAATTGTGACAATCTTGTTATTGGTACACTCTACACATCTTTCCTTGTGTTGCTCAAGTTGTTGTTTCAGGAGAAATTGTTGTGTTTCCAGTACCCTTATGCGCGACATCAGGTTGTATACCACAAGAGCAAGACTTGGAACATCTGGAGACGTGAAGTCCCGGTCAGCTGACCTCGTTGGCTGACTGTCAGCTGATTCAGCTAGGCTGGTATTGACAGCCGACGTGATGGAGGTCTGTTGACGTGCTCCCCAGGTGAGGTGCTCAACCCCATTGTCTGAGGGCAGGCATGAGCCAGTATTCAGACTCGAAATACCTGGTAGTCCTGGGGGATCATAATGGGGGTACAGGGTGAGGTGCGGTTGGCTGTGATGTTGGCAGCCCTCACACTGCAGTCAGTATGAGCTGCTGTGACTCCTGAGGTCTTACAATTGATACATTATTTAGCAACAGTCTGTTGATGTTTGATAATATCATAACACCGTTCAGAAGGATGAGCGTTGGCACACACTGCACACCAGTGTGACTTAGCTGGGCATTTCCTGGCAATGTGACCCCAGCGTTGACACTTATAACATAGACGTTGAGAAGGTCTGTACAATGCAGTGTAATAGCGTCTGTTGAGGGCTGCCTGGGAGTGAATATAGCGTGGCAGTCCCCTGGCCAGTCCACTCAGCTAATATCAGACCGTTGGAAAGTCAACGAGGGCTTGCAACTTGCTCTGACGCCAAATATTGAGGATTCAAGTGCTTGTTGACGTTGTAGATGACAATAAGCACTTTAGGTGCCCTTGGTGGGGCAGCTCGGAGTTTGATTTTGGCATATTCGTGAGTGAGAAGTTTGTCTATAAATGCTGAATCATTAGGCACAAATACGTAGTTATCCTCACCGTGGAGAAACTTGATCGTTTTCTCATGATTGTCTACACTAGCTCCGAAAAACCAGTTACACTTGGTCTCTTGATCAGTGTTGTTAGGGAAATCTAACCTGACAGCTTTGGGAGGGTGTGCTCCCACTGTATTGCTTGCAGCAAGCTTTCTCTGGAAGCCTCGTTCCTTTTTCCGGGCCTGTTTACTAAAATATGTTTCAAATCTGCCTTCACCATCATGTACGTCAACACCATCAGCTATACTCATAGCTGACAGGAGTTTCACAATGGCGATGGGTTAAAGGATACCGGTGAATAGAAGGGACAAGGAAGGG
>NC_091331.1:33693877-33716377 GCF_038502225.1 Cherax quadricarinatus
CAGGAGGAAGTTGTCAGTGCAATAACTACTGTCAGCTCCAGGAGGAAGTTGTCAGTGCAATAACTACTGTCAGCTCCAGGAGGAAGTTGTCAGTGCAATAACTACTGTCAGCTCCAGGAGGAAGTTGTCAGTGCAATAACTACTGTCAGCTCCAGGAGGAAGTTGTCAGTGCAATAACTACTGTCAGCTCCAGGAGGAAGTTGTCAGTGCAATAACTACTGTCAGCTCCAGGAGGAAGTTGTCAGTGCAATAACTACTGTCAGCTCCAGGAGGAAGTTGTCAGTGCAATAACTACTGTCAGCTCCAGGAGGAAGTTGTCAGTGCAATAACTACTGTCAGCTCCAGGAGGAAGTTGTCAGTGCAATAACTACTGTCAGCTCCAGGAGGAAGTTGTCAGTGCAATAACTACTGTCAGCTCCAGGAGGAAGTTGTCAGTGCAATAACTACTGTCAGCTCCAGGAGGAAGTTGTCAGTGCAATAACTACTGTCAGCTCCAGGAGGAAGTTGTCAGTGCAATAACTACTGTCAGCTCCAGGAGGAAGTTGTCAGTGCAATAACTACTGTCAGCTCCAGGAGGAAGTTGTCAGTGCAATAACTACTGTCAGCTCCAGGAGGAAGTTGTCAGTGCAATAACTACTGTCAGCTCCAGGAGGAAGTTGTCAGTGCAATAACTACTGTCAGCTCCAGGAGGAAGTTGTCAGTGCAATAACTACTGTCAGCTCCAGGAGGAAGTTGTCAGCGCAATAACTACTGTCAGCTCCAGGAGGAAGTTGTCAGCGCAATAACTACTGTCAGCTCGAGGAGGAAGTTGTCAGTGCAATAAGCTCCAGGAGGAAGTTGTCAGTGCAATAACTACAGCTCCAGGAGGAAGTTGTCAGTGCAATAACTACTGTTAGCTCCAGGAGGAAGTTGTCAGTGCAATAAGCTCCAGGAGGAAGTTGTCTGCAATAACTACAGCTCCAGGAGGAAGTTGTCAGTGCAATAACTACTGTCAGCTCCAGGAGGAAGTTGTCAGTGCAATAACTACTGTCAGCTCCAGGAGGAAGTTGTCAGTGCAATAACTACTGTCAGCTCCAGGAGGAAGTTGTCAGTGCAATAACTACTGTCAGCTCCAGGAGGAAGTTGTCAGTGCAATAACTACTGTCAGCTCCAGGAGGAAGTTGTCAGTGCAATAACTACTGTCAGCTCCAGGAGGAAGTTGTCAGTGCAATAACTACTGTCAGCTCCAGGAGGAAGTTGTCAGTGCAATAACTACTGTCAGCTCCAGGAGGAAGTTGTCAGTGCAATAACTACTGTCAGCTCCAGGAGGAAGTTGTCAGTGCAATAACTACTGTCAGCTCCAGGAGGAAGTTGTCAGTGCAATAACTACTGTCAGCTCCAGGAGGAAGTTGTCAGTGCAATAACTACTGTCAGCTCCAGGAGGAAGTTGTCAGTGCAATAACTACTGTCAGCTCCAGGAGGAAGTTGTCAGTGCAATAACTACTGTCAGCTCCAGGAGGAAGTTGTCAGTGCAATAACTACTGTCAGCTCCAGGAGGAAGTTGTCAGTGCAATAACTACTGTCAGCTCCAGGAGGAAGTTGTCAGTGCAATAACTACTGTCAGCTCCAGGAGGAAGTTGTCAGTGCAATAACTACTGTCAGCTCCAGGAGGAAGTTGTCAGTGCAATAACTAAGCTACAGTGTCAGCTCCAGGAGGAAGTTGTCAGTGCAATAACTACTGTCAGCTCCAGGAGGAAGTTGTCAGTGCAATAACTACTGTCAGCTCCAGGAGGAAGTTGTCAGTGCAATAACTACTGTCAGCTCCAGGAGGAAGTTGTCAGTGCAATAACTACTGTCAGCTCCAGGAGGAAGTTGTCAGTGCAATAACTACTGTCAGCTCCAGGAGGAAGTTGTCAGTGCAATAACTACTGTCAGCTCCAGGAGGAAGTTGTCAGTGCAATAACTACTGTCAGCTCCAGGAGGAAGTTGTCAGTGCAATAACTACTGTCAGCTCCAGGAGGAAGTTGTCAGTGCAATAACTACTGTCAGCTCCAGGAGGAAGTTGTCAGTGCAATAACTACTGTCAGCTCCAGGAGGAAGTTGTCAGTGCAATAACTACTGTCAGCTCCAGGAGGAAGTTGTCAGTGCAATAACTACTGTCAGCTCCAGGAGGAAGTTGTCAGTGCAATAACTACTGTCAGCTCCAGGAGGAAGTTGTCAGTGCAATAACTACTGTCAGCTCCAGGAGGAAGTTGTCAGTGCAATAACTACTGTCAGCTCCAGGAGGAAGTTGTCAGTGCAGTAACTACTGTCAGCTCCAGGAGGAAGTTGTCAGTGCAGTAACTACTGTCAGCTCCAGGAGGAAGTTGTCAGTGCAGTAACTACTGTCAGCTCCAGGAGGAAGTTGTCAGTGCAATAACTACTGTCAGCTCCAGGAGGAAGTTGTCAGTGCAATAACTACTGTCAGCTCCAGGAGGAAGTTGTCAGTGCAATAACTACTGTCAGCTCCAGGAGGAAGTTGTCAGTGCAATAACTACTGTCAGCTCCAGGAGGAAGTTGTCAGTGCAATAACTACTGTCAGCTCCAGGAGGAAGTTGTCAGTGCAATAACTACTGTCAGCTCCAGGAGGAAGTTGTCAGTGCAATAACTACTGTCAGCTCCAGGAGGAAGTTGTCAGTGCAATAACTACTGTCAGCTCCAGGAGGAAGTTGTCAGTGCAATAACTACTGTCAGCTCCAGGAGGAAGTTGTCAGTGCAATAACTACTGTCAGCTCCAGGAGGAAGTTGTCAGTGCAATAACTACTGTCAGCTCCAGGAGGAAGTTGTCAGTGCAATAACTACTGTCAGCTCCAGGAGGAAGTTGTCAGTGCAATAACTACTGTCAGCTCCAGGAGGAAGTTGTCAGCGCAATAACTGTTGTCAGCGCAATAACTACTGTCAGCTCCAGGAGGAAGTTGTCAGCGCAATAACTACTGTCAGCTCGAGGAGGAAGTTGTCAGTGCAATAAGTACTGTCAGCTCCAGGAGGAAGTTGTCAGTGCAATAACTACTGTCAGCTCCAGGAGGAAGTTGTCAGTGCAATAACTACTGTCAGCTCCAGGAGGAAGTTGTCAGTGCAATAACTACTGTCAGCTCCAGGAGGAAGTTGTCAGTGCAATAACTACTGTCAGCTCCAGGAGGAAGTTGTCAGTGCAATAACTACTGTCAGCTCCAGGAGGAAGTTGTCAGTGCAATAACTACTGTCAGCTCCAGGAGGAAGTTGTCAGTGCAATAACTACTGTCAGCTCCAGGAGGAAGTTGTCAGTGCAATAACTACTGTCAGCTCCAGGAGGAAGTTGTCAGTGCAATAACTACTGTCAGCTCCAGGAGGAAGTTGTCAGTGCAATAACTACTGTCAGCTCCAGGAGGAAGTTGTCAGTGCAATAACTACTGTCAGCTCCAGGAGGAAGTTGTCAGTGCAATAACTACTGTCAGCTCCAGGAGGAAGTTGTCAGTGCAATAACTACTGTCAGCTCCAGGAGGAAGTTGTCAGTGCAATAACTACTGTCAGCTCCAGGAGGAAGTTGTCAGTGCAATAACTACTGTCAGCTCCAGGAGGAAGTTGTCAGTGCAATAACTACTGTCAGCTCCAGGAGGAAGTTGTCAGTGCAATAACTACTGTCAGCTCCAGGAGGAAGTTGTCAGTGCAATAACTACTGTCCGATCGAGGAGGAAGCTCCAGGAGGGCAGTTGTCAGTGCAATAACTACTGTCAGCTCCAGGAGGAAGTTGTCAGTGCAATAACTACTGTCAGCTCCAGGAGGAAGTTGTCAGTGCAATAACTACTGTCAGCTCCAGGAGGAAGTTGTCAGTGCAATAACTACTGTCAGCTCCAGGAGGAAGTTGTCAGTGCAATAACTACTGTCAGCTCCAGGAGGAAGTTGTCAGTGCAATAACTACTGTCAGCTCCAGGAGGAAGTTGTCAGTGCAATAACTACTGTCAGCTCCAGGAGGAAGTTGTCAGTGCAATAACTACTGTCAGCTCCAGGAGGAAGTTGTCAGTGCAATAACTACTGTCAGCTCCAGGAGGAAGTTGTCAGTGCAATAACTACTGTCAGCTCCAGGAGGAAGCAATAACTACTGTGTCAGTGCAATAACTACTGTCGGCTCCAGGAGGAAGTTGTCAGTGCAATAACTACTGTCAGCTCCAGGAGGAAGTTGTCAGTGCAATAACTACTGTCAGCTCCAGGAGGAAGTTGTCAGTGCAATAACTACTGTCAGCTCCAGGAGGAAGTTGTCAGTGCAATAACTACTGTCAGCTCCAGGAGGAAGTTGTCAGTGCAATAACTACTGTCAGCTCCAGGAGGAAGTTGTCAGTGCAATAACTACTGTCAGCTCCAGGAGGAAGTTGTCAGTGCAATAACTACTGTCAGCTCCAGGAGGAAGTTGTCAGTGCAATAACTACTGTCAGCTCCAGGAGGAAGTTGTCAGTGCAATAACTACTGTCAGCTCCAGGAGGAAGTTGTCAGTGCAATAACTACTGTCAGCTCCAGGAGGAAGTTGTCAGTGCAATAACTACTGTCAGCTCCAGGAGGAAGTTGTCAGTGCAATAACTACTGTCAGCTCCAGGAGGAAGTTGTCAGTGCAATAACTACTGTCAGCTCCAGGAGGAAGTTGTCAGTGCAATAACTACTGTTAGCTCCAGGAGGAAGTTGTCAGTGCAATAACTACTGTCAGCTCCAGGAGGAAGTTGTCAGTGCAATAACTACTGTCAGCTCCAGGAGGAAGTTGTCAGTGCAATAACTACTGTCAGCTCCAGGAGGAAGTTGTCAGTGCAATAACTACTGTCAGCTCCAGGAGGAAGTTGTCAGTGCAATAACTACTGTCAGCTCCAGGAGGAAGTTGTCAGTGCAATAACTACTGTCAGCTCCAGGAGGAAGTTGTCAGTGCAATAACTACTGTCAGCTCCAGGAGGAAGTTGTCAGTGCAATAACTACTGTCAGCTCCAGGAGGAAGTTGTCAGTGCAATAACTACTGTCAGCTCCAGGAGGAAGTTCAGTCAGTGCAATAACTACTGTCAGCTCCAGGAGGAAGTTGTCAGTGCAATAACTACTGTTAGCTCCAGGAGGAAGTTGTCAGTGCAATAACTACTGTCAGCTCCAGGAGGAAGTTGTCAGTGCAATAACTACTGTCAGCTCCAGGAGGAAGTTGTCAGTGCAATAATTACTAGCTCCAGGAGGAAGTTGTCAGTGTCAGCTCCAGGAGGAAGTTGTCAGTGCAATAACTACTGTCAGCTCCAGGAGGAAGTTGTCAGTGCAATAACTACTGTCAGCTCCAGGAGGAAGTTGTCAGTGCAATAACTACTGTCAGCTCCAGGAGGAAGTTGTCAGTGCAATAACTACTGTCAGCTCCAGGAGGAAGTTGTCAGTGCAATAACTACTGTCAGCTCCAGGAGGAAGTTGTCAGTGCAATAACTACTGTCAGCTCCAGGAGGAAGTTGTCAGTGCAATAACTACTGTCAGCTCCAGGAGGAAGTTGTCAGTGCAATAACTACTGTCAGCTCCAGGAGGAAGTTGTCAGTGCAATAACTACTGTCAGCTCCAGGAGGAAGTTGTCAGTGCGCTAGCTACTGTCAGCTCCAGGAGGAAGTTGTCAGTGCACTAAGCTCTACTGTCAGCTACAGGAGGAAAGTGTCAGTGCAATAACTACTGTCAGCTCCAGGAGGAAGTTGTCAGTGCAATAACTACTGTCAGCTCCAGGAGGAAGTTGTCAGTGCAATAACTACTGTCAGCTCCAGGAGGAGTTGTCAGTGCAATAACTACTTCAGCTCCAGTTGTGCAGTAACTACTGTCAGCTCCAGGAGGAAGTTGTCAGTGCAGTAACTACTGTCAGCTCCAGGAGGAAGTTGTCAGTGCAATAACTACTGTCAGCTCCAGGAGGAAGTTGTCAGTGCAGTAACTACTGTCAGCTCCAGGAGGAAGTTGTCAGTGCAATAACTAGCTCCAGGAGGAAGTTGTCAGTGCAGCTCCAGGAGGAAGTTGTCAGTGCAATAACTACTGTCAGCTCCAGGAGGAAGTTGTCAGTGCAATAACTACTGTCAGCTCCAGGAGGAAGTTGTCAGTGCAATAACTACTGTCAGCTCCAGGAGGAAGTTGTCAGTGCAATAACTACTGTCAGCTCCAGGAGGAAGTTGTCAGTGCAATAACTACTGTCAGCTCCAGGAGGAAGTTGTCAGTGCAATAACTACTGTCAGCTCCAGGAGGAAGTTGTCAGTGCAATAACTACTGTCAGCTCCAGGAGGAAGTTGTCAGTGCAATAACTACTGTCAGCTCCAGGAGGAAGTTGTCAGTGCAATAACTACTGTCAGCTCCAGGAGGAAGTTGTCAGTGCAATAACTACTGTCAGCTCCAGGAGGAAGTTGTCAGTGCAATAACTACTGTCAGCTCCAGGAGGAAGTTGTCAGTGCAATAACTACTGTCAGCTCCAGGAGGAAGTTGTCAGTGCAATAACTACTGTCAGCTCCAGGAGGAAGTTGTCAGTGCAATAACTACTGTCAGCTCCAGGAGGAAGTTGTCAGTGCAATAACTACTGTCAGCTCCAGGAGGAAGTTGTCAGTGCAATAACTACTGTCAGCTCCAGGAGGAAGTTGTCAGTGCAATAACTACTGTCAGCTCCAGGAGGAAGTTGTCAGTGCAATAACTACTGTCAGCTCCAGGAGGAAGTTGTCAGTCAGTGCAATAACTACTGTCAGCTCCAGGAGGAAGTTGTCAGTGCAATAACTACTGTCAGCTCCAGGAGGAAGTTGTCAGTGCAATAACTACTGTCAGCTCCAGGAGGAAGTTGTCAGTGCAATAACTACTGTCAGCTCCAGGAGGAAGTTGTCAGTGCAATAACTACTGTCAGCTCCAGGAGGAAGTTGTCAGTGCAATAACTACTGTCAGCTCCAGGAGGAAGTTGTCAGTGCAATAACTACTGTCAGCTCCAGGAGGAAGTTGTCAGTGCAATAACTACTGTCAGCTCCAGGAGGAAGTTGTCAGTGCAATAACTACTGTCAGCTCCAGGAGGAAGTTGTCAGTGCAATAACTACTGTCAGCTCCAGGAGGAAGTTGTCAGTGCAATAACTACTGTCAGCTCCAGGAGGAAGTTGTCAGTGCAATAACTACTGTCAGCTCCAGGAGGAAGTTGTCAGTGCAATAACTACTGTCAGCTCCAGGAGGAAGTTGTCAGTGCAATAACTACTGTCAGCTCCAGGAGGAAGTTGTCAGTGCAATAACTACTGTCAGCTCCAGGAGGAAGTTGTCAGTGCAATAACTACTGTCAGCTCCAGGAGGAAGTTGTCAGTGCAATAACTACTGTCAGCTCCAGGAGGAAGTTGTCAGTGCAATAACTACTGTCAGCTCCAGGAGGAAGTTGTCAGTGCAATAACTACTGTCAGCTCCAGGAGGAAGTTGTCAGTGCAATAACTACTGTCAGCTCCAGGAGGAAGTTGTCAGTGCAATAACTACTGTCAGCTCCAGGAGGAAGTTGTCAGTGCAATAACTACTGTCAGCTCCAGGAGGAAGTTGTCAGTGCAATAACTACTGTCAGCTCCAGGAGGAAGTTGTCAGTGCAATAACTACTGTCAGCTCCAGGAGGAAGTTGTCAGTGCAATAACTACTGTCAGCTCCAGGAGGAAGTTGTCAGTGCAATAACTACTGTCAGCTCCAGGAGGAAGTTGTCAGTGCAATAACTACTGTCAGCTCCAGGAGGAAGTTGTCAGTGCAATAACTACACTCAGCTCCAGGAGGAAGTTGTCAGTGTCAGCTCCAGGAGGAAGTTGTCAGTGCAATAACTACTGTCAGCTCCAGGAGGAAGTTGTCAGTGCAATAACTACTGTCAGCTCCAGGAGGAAGTTGTCAGTGCAATAACTACTGTCAGCTCCAGGAGGAAGTTGTCAGTGCAATAACTACTGTCAGCTCCAGGAGGAAGTTGTCAGTGCAATAACTACTGTCAGCTCCAGGAGGAAGTTGTCAGTGCAATAACTACTGTCAGCTCCAGGAGGAAGTTGTCAGTGCAATAACTACTGTCAGCTCCAGGAGGAAGTTGTCAGTGCAATAACTACTGTCAGCTCCAGGAGGAAGTTGTCAGTGCAATAACTACTGTCAGCTCCAGGAGGAAGTTGTCAGTGCAATAACTACTGTCAGCTCCAGGAGGAAGTTGTCAGTGCAATAACTACTGTCAGCTCCAGGAGGAAGTTGTCAGTGCAATAACTACTGTCAGCTCCAGGAGGAAGTTGTCAGTGCAATAACTACTGTCAGCTCCAGGAGGAAGTTGTCAGTGCAATAACTACTGTCAGCTCCAGGAGGAAGTTGTCAGTGCAATAACTACTGTCAGCTCCAGGAGGAAGTTGTCAGTGCAATAACTACTGTCAGCTCCAGGAGGAAGTTGTCAGTGCAATAACTACTGTCAGCTCCAGGAGGAAGTTGTCAGTGCAATAACTACTGTCAGCTCCAGGAGGAAGTTGTCAGTGCAATAACTACTGTCAGCTCCAGGAGGAAGTTGTCAGTGCAATAACTACTGTCAGCTCCAGGAGGAAGTTGTCAGTGCAGTAACTACTGTCAGCTCCAGGAGGAAGTTGTCAGTGCAATCCAGGAGGAAGTTGTCACTACTGTCAGCTCCAGGAGGAAGTTGTCAGTGCAATAACTACTGTCAGCTCCAGGAGGAAGTTGTCAGTGCAATAACTACTGTCAGCTCCAGGAGGAAGTTGTCAGTGCAATAACTACTGTCAGCTCCAGGAGGAAGTTGTCAGTGCAATAACTACTGTCAGCTCCAGGAGGAAGTTGTCAGTGCAATAACTACTGTCAGCTCCAGGAGGAAGTTGTCAGTGCAATAACTACTGTCAGCTCCAGGAGGAAGTTGTCAGTGCAATAACTACTGTCAGCTCCAGGAGGAAGTTGTCAGTGCAATCACTACTAGCTCCAGGAGGAAGTTGTCAGTGTACTGTCAGCTCCAGGAGGAAGTTGTCAGTGCAACTAACTACTGTACAGCTCCAGGAGGAAGTTGTCAGTGCAATAACTACTGTCAGCTCCAGGAGGAAGTTGTCAGTGCAATAACTACTGTCAGCTCCAGGAGGAAGTTGTCAGTGCAATAACTACTGTCAGCTCCAGGAGGAAGTTGTCAGTGCAATAACTACTGTCAGCTCCAGGAGGAAGCTGTCAGCAATAACTACTTCAGCTCCAGGAGGAAGTTGTGCACTGTCAGCTAACTACTGTCAGCTCCAGGAGGAAGTTGTCAGTGCAATAACTACTGTCAGCTCCAGGAGGAAGTTGTCAGTGCAATAACTACTGTCAGCTCCAGGAGGAAGTTGTCAGTGCAATAACTACTGTCAGCTCCAGGAGGAAGTTGTCAGTGCAATAACTACTGTCAGCTCCAGGAGGAAGTTGTCAGTGCAATAACTACTGTCAGCTCCAGGAGGAAGTTGTCAGTGCAATAACTACTGTCAGCTCCAGGAGGAAGTTGTCAGTGCAATAACTACTGTCAGCTCCAGGAGGAAGTTGTCAGTGCAATAACTACTGTCAGCTCCAGGAGGAAGTTGTCAGTGCAATAACTACTGTCAGCTCCAGGAGGAAGTTGTCAGTGCAATAACTACTGTCAGCTCCAGGAGGAAGTTGTCAGTGCAATAACTACTGTCAGCTCCAGGAGGAAGTTGTCAGTGCAATAACTACTGTCAGCTCCAGGAGGAAGTTGTCAGTGCAATAACTACTGTCAGCTCCAGGAAGAAGTTGTCAGTGCAATAACTACTGTCAGCTCCAGGAGGAAGCTGTCAGTGCAATAACTACTGTCAGCTCCAGGAGGAAGTTGTCAGTGCAATAACTACTGTCAGCTCCAGGAGGAAGTTGTCAGTGCAATAACTACTGTCAGCTCCAGGAGGAAGTTGTCAGTGCAATAACTACTGTCAGCTCCAGGAGGAAGTTGTCAGTGCAATAACTACTGTCAGCTCCAGGAGGAAGTTGTCAGTGCAATAACTACTGTCAGCTCCAGGAGGAAGTTGTCAGTGCAATAACTACTGTCAGCTCCAGGAGGAAGTTGTCAGTGCAATAACTACTGTCAGCTCCAGGAGGAAGTTGTCAGTGCAATAACTACTGTCAGCTCCAGGAGGAAGTTGTCAGTGCAATAACTACTGTCAGCTCCAGGAGGAAGTTGTCAGTGCAATAACTACTGTCAGCTCCAGGAGGAAGTTGTCAGTGCAATAACTACTGTCAGCTCCAGGAGGAAGTTGTCAGTGCAATAACTACTGTCAGCTCCAGGAGGAAGTTGTCAGTGCAATAACTACTGTCAGCTCCAGGAGGAAGTTGTCAGTGCAATAACTACTGTCAGCTCCAGGAGGAAGTTGTCAGTGCAATAACTACTGTCAGCTCCAGGAGGAAGTTGTCAGTGCAATAACTACTGTCAGCTCCAGGAGGAAGTTGTCAGTGCAATAACTACTGTCAGCTCCAGGAGGAAGTTGTCAGTGCAGTAACTACTGTCAGCTCCAGGAGGAAGTTGTCATGTTGTAGACAAACACCTGAGACCTGCTTGTCTCTGCTTACACTGCTGTGCTTGTTGTAGACAAACACCTGAGACCTGCTTGTCTCTGGTTACACTGCTGTGCTTGTTGTAGACAAACACCTGAGACCTGCTTGTCTCTGCTTACACTGCTGTGCTTGTTGTAGACAAACACCTGAGACCTGCTTGTCTCTGCTTACACTGCTGTGCTTGTTGTAGACAAACACCTGAGACCTGCTTGTCTCTGCTTACACTGCTGTGCTTGTTGTAGACAAACACCTGAGACCTGTTTGTCTCTGCTTACACTGCTGTGCTTGTTGTAGACAAACACCTGAGACCTGCTTGTCTCTGCTTACACTGCTGTGCTTGTTGTAGACAAACACCTGAGACCTGCTTGTCTCTGCTTACAAAGCTGTGCTTGTTGTAGACAAACACCTGAGACCTGCTTGTCTCTGCTTACACTGCTGTGCTTGTTGCAGACAAACACCTGAGACCTGCTTGTCTCTGCTTACACTGCTGTGCTTGTTGTAGACAAACACCTGAGACCTGCTTGTCTCTGCTTACACTGCTGTGCTTGTTGTAGACAAACACCTGAGACCTGCTTGTCTCTGCTTACAAAGCTGTGCTTGTTGTAGACAAACACCTGAGACCTGCTTGTCTCTGCTTACAAAGCTGTGCTTGTTGTAGACAAACACCTGAGACCTGCTTGTCTCTGCTTACACTGCTGTGCTTGTTGTAGACAAACACCTGAGACCTGCTTGTCTCTGCTTACACTGCTGTGCTTGTTGTAGACAAACACCTGAGACCTGCTTGTCTCTGCTTACAAAGCTGTGCTTGTTGTAGACAAACACCTGAGACCTGCTTGTCTCTGCTTACAAAGCTGTGCTTGTTGTAGACAAACACCTGGGACATGCTTGTCTCTGCTTACAAAGCTGTGCTTGTTGTAGAGAAACACCTGGGACATGCTTGTCTCTGCTTACACTGCTGTGCTTGTTGTAGAGAAACACCTGGGACATGCTTGTCTCTGCTTACACTGCTGTGCTTGTTGTAGACAAACACCTGAGACCTGCTTGTCTCTGCTTACAAAGCTGTGCTTGTTGTAGACAAACACCTGAGACCTGCTTGTCTCTGCTTACAAAGCTGTGCTTGTTGTAGACAAACACCTGAGACCTGCTTGTCTCTGCTTACAAAGCTGTGCTTGTTGTAGACAAACACCTGAGACCTGCTTGTCTCTGCTTACACTGCTGTGCTTGTTGTAGACAAACAACTGAAAGTTAAACAATTAAATTTCACTTCTGTTCATTAGTTAATGGATTTGGTAGAACAGAGATGGATCATATAAAAGTTGCATCACTCACAACACCTCAGACTCACACAAGTACCATGGTGTACAACTCACTAGCACAAGTACCATGGTGTACAACTCACTAGTACAAGTACCATGGTGTACAACTCACTAGCACAAGTACCATGGTGTACAACTCACTAGCACAAGTACCATGGTGTACAACTCACTAGTACAAGTACCATGGTGTACAACTCACTAGCACAAGTACCATGGTGTACAACTCACTAGCACAAGTACCATGGTGTACAACTCACTAGCACAAGTACCATGGTGTACAACTCACTAGCACAAGTACCATGGTGTACAACTCACTAGCACAAGTACCATGGTGTACAACTCACTAGCACAAGTACCATGGTGTACAACTCACTAGCACAAATACCATGGTGTATAACTCACTAGCACAAGTACCATGGTGTACAACTCACTAGCACAAGTACCATGGTGTACAACTCACTAGCACAAGTACCATGGTGTACAACTCACTAGCACAAGTACCATGGCGTACAACTCACTAGCACAAGTACCATGGCGTACAACTCACTAGCACAAGTACCATGGTGTACAACTCACTAGCACAAGTACCATGGTGTACAACTCACTAGCACAAGTACCATGGTGTACAACTCACTAGCACAAGTACCATGGCGTACAACTCACTAGCACAAGTACCATGGTGTACAACTCACTAGCACAAGTACCATGGCGTACAACTCACTAGCACAAGTACCATGGCGTACAACTCACTAGCACAAGTACCATGGTGTACAACTCACTAGCACAAGTACCATGGTATACAACTCACTAGAACAAGTACCATGGTGTACAACTCATTACCACAAGTACAATGATGTACATCTCACTAGCACAAGTACTATGGTGTGCAACTCACTAGCACAAGTTGCATGATACGCAGTGCTTTACCAATCTACCCTACTTTACCAATCGCCTGCTCTTGCGAATTCCTTGCATTGCTAATATCTCTAGTAAGGCTGATGCATGCAGGGGATGAGATGAAAAGCTGCAAGCCTTCTCCCTGAAAGCTGGCTGCCTTGGATCAAGGTCTAGCGCAAGCTGGACACCAAGGTATTGGTCCAGTGTGGGTAGATTGGTAAAGCACTGCATACCTTGTTCCAAGGTTCGTAGGTTCGAGTCTCCTTCAGCCAGAGATCAGTGTTTGTGAATATTTCGCCTGCTCTTGCGAATTCCTTGCATATATATATATATATATATATATATATATATATATATATATATATATATATATATATATATATATATATATATATATATGTCGTGCCGAATATGTAAAACTTGCGATCTTGGCATAAATAGCAATGATCATCTTGCCCTATAAGACAAGCCAAAATTTGTGTATGCAATATTTTATTATTATTATTATCACACTGGCCGATTCCCACCAAGGCAGGGTGGCCCGAAAAAGAAAAACTTTCACCATCATTTACTCCATTACTGTCTTGCCAGAAGGGTGCTTTACACTACAGTTTTTAAACTGCAACATTAACACCCCTCCTTCAGAGTGCAGGCACTGTACTTTCCATCTCCAGGACTCAAGTCCGGCCTGCCAGTTTCCCAGAACCCCTTCATAAATGTTACTTTGCTCACACTCCAACAGCACGTCAAGTATTAAAAACCATTTGTCTCCATTCACTCCTATCAAACACGCTCACGCATGCCTGCTGGAAGTCCAAGCCCCTCGCACACAAAACCTCCTTTACCCTCTCCCTCCAACCTTTCCTAAGCCGACCCCTACCCCGCCTTCCTTCCACTACAGACTGATACACTCTTGAAGTCATTCTGTTTCGCTCCATTCTCTCTATATGTCCGAACCACCTCAACAACCCTTCCTCAGCCCTCTGGACAACAGTTTTGGTAATCCCGCACCTCCTCCTAACTTCCAAACTACGAATTCTCTGCATTATATTCACACCACACATTGCCCTCAGACATGACATCTCCACTGCCTCCAGCCTTCTCCTCGCTGCAACATTCATCACCCATGCTTCACACCCATATAATAGCGTTGGTAAAACTATACTCTCATACATTCCCCTCTTTGCTTCCAAGGACAAAGTTCTTTGTCTCCACAGACTCCTAAGTGCACCGCTCACCCTTTTCCCCTCATCAATTCTATGATTCACCTCATCTTTCATAGACCCATCCGCTGACACGTCCACTCCCAAATATCTGAATACATTCCCCTCCTCTATACTCTCTCCTTCCAATCTGATATCCAATCTTTCATCACCTAATCTTTTTGTTATCCTCATAACCTTACTCTTTCCTGTATTCACTTTTAATTTTCTTCTTTTGCATACCCTACCAAATTCATCCACCAATCTCTGCAACTTCTCTTCAGAATCTCCCAAGAGCACAGTGTCATCAGCAAAGAGCAACTGTGACAACTCCCACTTTATGTGTGATTCTTTATCTAACTCCACGCCTCTTGCCAAGACCCTCGCATTTACTTCTCTTACAACCCCATCTATAAATATATTAAACAACCACGGTGACATCACACATCCTTGTCTAAGGCCTACTTTTACTGGGAAATAATTTCAGCAATGTAAAAAGAGAGCAAATGAGAGAGTGGGTGAGCTGTTATCAACAAATTTTGTTGAAAATAAGAAAAAGTTTTGGAGTGAGATTAACAAGTTAAGAAAGCCTAGAGAACAAATGGATTTGTCAGTTAAAAATAGGAGAGGAGAGTTATTAAATGGAGAGTTAGAGGTATTGGGAAGATGGAAGGAATATTTTGAGGAATTGTTAAATGTTGATGAAGATAGGGAAGCTGTGATTTCGTGTATAGGGCAAGGAGGAATAACATCTTGTAGGAGTGAGGAAGAGCCAGTTGTGAGTGTGGGGGAAGTTCGTGAGGCAGTAGGTAAAATGAAAGGGGGTAAGGCAGCCGGGATTGATGGGATAAAGATAGAAATGTTAAAAGCAGGTGGGGATATAGTTTTGGAGTGGTTGGTGCAATTATTTAATAAATGTATGGAAGAGGGTAAGGTACCTAGGGATTGGCAGAGAGCATGCATAGTTCCTTTGTATAAAGGCAAAGGGGATAAAAGAGAGTGCAAAAATTATAAGGGGATAAGTCTGTTGAGTGTACCTGGTAAAGTGTATGGTAGAGTTATAATTGAAAGAATTAAGAGTAAGACGGAGAATAGGATAGCAGATGAACAAGGAGGCTTTAGGAAAGGTAGGGGGTGTGTGGACCAGGTGTTTTACAGTGAAACATATAAGTGAACAGTATTTAGATAAGGCTAAAGAGGTCTTTGTGGCATTTATGGATTTGGAAAAGGCGTATGACAGGGTGGATAGGGGGGCAATGTGGCAGATGTTGCAAGTGTATGGTGTAGGAGGTAGGTTACTGAAAGCAGTGAAGAGTTTTTACGAGGATAGTGAGGCTCAAGTTAGAGTATGTAGGAAAGAGGGAAATTTTTTCCCAGTAAAAGTAGGCCTTAGACAAGGATGTGTGATGTCACCGTGGTTGTTTAATATATTTATAGATGGGGTTGTAAGAGAAGTAAATGCGAGGGTCTTGGCAAGAGGCGTGGAGTTAAAAGATAAAGAATCACACACAGGGTGGGAGTTGTCACAGCTGCTCTTTGCTGATGACACTGTGCTCTTGGGAGATTCTGAAGAGAAGTTGCAGAGATTGGTGGATGAATTTGGTAGGGTGTGCAAAAGAAGAAAATTAAAGGTGAATACAGGAAAGAGTAAGGTTATGAGGATAACAAAAAGATTAGGTGATGAAAGATTGAATATCAGATTGGAGGGAGAGAGTATGGAGGAGGTGAACGTATTCAGATATTTGGGAGTGGACGTGTCAGCGGATGGGTCTATGAAAGATGAGGTGAATCATAGAATTGATGAGGGAAAAAGAGTGAGTGGTGCACTTAGGAGTCTGTGGAGACAAAGAACTTTGTCCTTGGAGGCAAAGAGGGGAATGTATGAGAGTATAGTTTTACCAACGCTCTTATATGGGTGTGAAGCATGGGTGATGAATGTTGCAGCGAGGAGAAGGCTGGAGGCAGTGGAGATGTCATGTCTGAGGGCAATGTGTGGTGTGAATATAATGCAGAGAATTCGTAGTTTGGAAGTTAGGAGGAGGTGCGGGATTACCAAAACTGTTGTCCAGAGGGCTGAGGAAGGGTTGTTGAGGTGGTTCGGACATGTAGAGAGAATGGAGCGAAACAGAATGACTTCAAGAGTGTATCAGTCTGTAGTGGAAGGAAGGCGGGGTAGGGGTCGGCCTAGGAAGGGTTGGAGGGAGGGGGTAAAGGAGGTTTTGTGTGCGAGGGGCTTGGACTTCCAGCAGGCATGCGTGAGCGTGTTTGATAGGAGTGAATGGAGACAAATGGTTTTTAATACTTGACGTGCTGTTGGAGTGTGAGCAAAGTAACATTTATGAAGGGATTCAGGGAAACCGGCAGGCCGGACTTGAGTCCTGGAGATGGGAAGTACAGTGCCTGCACTCTGAAGGAGGGGGTGTTAATGTTGCAGTTTAAAAACTGTAGTGTAAAGCACCCTTCTGGCAAGACAGTGATGGAGTGAATGATGGTGAAAGTTTTTCTTTTTCGGGCCACCCTGCCTTGGTGGGAATCGGCCAGTGTGATAATAAAATAATAAAAATAATATTATATGTATATATATTATATGTATATATATTATATATATTATATATTATATATATTATATATATATATATATATATATATACTATATATATATATATATATATATATATATATATATATATATATATATATATATATATATATATATATATATATATATATATATATATATATATATATATATATATATATATATATATATATATATATATATATATATATATATATATATATATATATACATATATACATATATACATATATGTATATATATATATATATATATATATATATATATATATATATATATATATATATATATATATATATATATATGTATATATATATATATATATATATATATATATATATATATATATATATATATATATATATATATATATATATATATATATATGTCGTGCCGAATAGGCAGAACTTGCGATCTTGACTTAAATAGCAACGTTCATCTTGCCATATAGGACAAGTGAAAATTTGTATATGCAATAATTTCGCCAAAATCATTCTGAACCTGACGAAAAAATATATTTCACTGTGTTTGTTTAGTGTTAAATTATTGTAAGCAAATTTAAAATATATTTAGTTGGGTTAGGCTAAAATTAATTGTTCTTGTTACAATAAAGTTAGGTAAGTTTTCTAAGATTCTTTTAGTGCAAAATTATATTTTTTTACATTAACATCATTGAAAAAAATATATCTTTAAACGTACAAGAGAAAATTTTAGAAAGGACTTAATTTTAAATGAGTTCTTGCTATTCAATGACATATATATATATATATATATATATATATATATATATATATATATATATATATATATATATATATATATATGTATATATATATATATATATATATATATATATATATATATATATATATATATATATATATATATATATATATATATATATATATATATATATATATATATATATATATATATATATATATATATATATATATATATATATATATATATATATATATATATATATATATATATATATATATATATATATATATATATATATATATATATATATATATATATATATAAATATATATATATATATATATATATATATATATATATATATATATATATATATATATATATATATATATATATATATATATATATATATATATATATATATATATATATACACATACATACATCTAGGCTTTTTCTCCCCTTTCTAAATAGCTCTTGTTTTTCTTTATTTCTCCTATGGTCCATGGGGAAGTGGACAAGAATCTTTCAACCGTAAGCCATGCGTGTTGTATGAGGCGACTAAAATGCCGGTAGCAATGGGCTAGTAACCCCTTCGCCTGTAAACATTTACTAAAAAAGAGAAGAAGAAAAACTTTATAAAACTGGGATGCTTGAATGTGCGTTTATGTAGTGCGGATGACAAGAATCAGATGATTGCTGATGTTATGAATGAAAAGAAGTTGGACAGTATTTAGATAAGGCTAAAGAGGTTTTTGTGGCATTTATGGATTTGGAAAAGGCGTATGACAGGGTGGATAGGGGCACAATGTGACAGATATTGCTGATGTATGGTATAGGAGGGAGATTACTTGGCTGCATCAGTCCTGGTGCTACACTTATGTGATAGTGAGATTTTAATAAGAACAATTATAAAAGCAGAGCATCCAACAGTTGCATTATGAAGTATGAGTAGAATTTATTGTTTCTTTGTGTGTGTGTGTGTGTGTGTGTGTGTATGTGTGTGTGTGTGTGTGTGTGTGTGTGTGTACTCACCTAATTGTGGTTGCAGGGGTCGAGACTCAGCTCCTGGCCCCGCCTCTTCACCGTGTGCTACTAGGTCCGCTCTCTCCCTGCTCCAAGAGCTTTATCATACCTCATCCTAAAGATATGTATGGTTCCTGCCTCCACTACCTCACTTGCTAGGCTATTCCACTTCCTGACGACTGTGTGACTGAAGAAATACATCCAAACATCCCTTTGACTCATCTGTGTCTTCAACTTCCAATTGTGACCCCTTGTTTCTCTGTCTCCTCTCTGGAACATCCTGTCTCTGTCCACTTTGTCTATTCCACGCAGTATTTTGTATGTCGTTATCATGTCTCCCCTAACCCTCTTGTTCTCCAGTGTCGTCAGGCCGATTTCCCTTAACCTTTCTTCATAGGACATTCCCCTTAGCTCTGGAACTAGCCTTGTCGCAAACCTTTGCACTTTCTCTAATTTCTTGACGTGCTTGAACAAGTGTGGGCTCCAAACAGGTGCTGCATACTCCAGTAGGGGCCTGACGTATACGGTGTACAGTGTCTTGAATGATTCCTTACCAAGGTATCGGAACGCTGTTCTCAGGTTTGCCAGGCGCCCATATGCTGCAGCAGTTATCTGGTTGATGTTATACTCACCCCAAGATCTTTCTCCTTGAGCGAGGTTTGCAGTCTTTGGCCACCTAGCCTATACTCCCGCTGCGGTCTTCTTTGCCCTTCCCCGATCTTCATGACTTTGCATTTGGCGGGGTTAAATTCGGGAAGCCAGTTGCTGGATCAGGTGTCCAGTCTGTCCAGGTCTCTTTGAAGTCCTGCCTGATCCTCATCTGATTTAATTCTCCTCATTAACTTCACATTATCTGCGAACAGGGACACTTCTGAGTCTAACCCTTCCATCATGTCATTCACATATACCAAAAATAACACTGATCCTAGGACCGACCCCTGTGGGACCCCGCTCGTCACTGTGATACCTCATCACGTACCATGACTCGTTGTTGTCTCTCTGTCAGGTATTCTCTGATCCATTGCAGTGCCCTTCCTGTTATACGCGCCTGTGTGTGTGTGTGTGTGTGTACTCACCTATTTGTACTCACCTATTTGTGGCTGCAGGGGTCGAGTCCTAGCTCCTGGCCCCGCCTCTTCACCGGTTGCTACTGGGCCCTCCCTCTCCCCGCTCCATGAGCTTTATCAAACCTCGTCTTAAAACTGTGTATGGTTCCTGCCTCCACTACGTCATTTTCTAGGCTATTCCACTGCCTTACAACTCTATGACTGAAGAAATACTTCCTACTATCTCTCTGACTCACTTGTGTCTTCAACTTCCAATTGTGGCCTCTTGTTTCTGTGTCCCCTCCTGGAACATCCTGTCTTTGTCCACCTTGTCTATTCCATGCAGTATTTTATATGTCGTTATCATGTCTCCCCTGACCCTCCTGTCCTCCAGTGTCGTCAGGCCGATTTCCCTTAATCTTTCTTCATAGGACATTCCCCTTAGCTCTGGAACTAACCTTGTTGCAAACCTTTGTACTTTCTCTAGTTTCTTGACGTGCTTTATCAAGTGCGGGTTCCAAACAGGTGCTGCATACTCCAGTATGGGCCTGACATACACGGTGTACAGTGTCTTGAATGATTCCTTACTAAGGTATCGGAATGCTGTTCTCAGGTTTGCCAGGCGCCCATATGCTGCAGCAGTTATCTGATTGATGTGTGCTTCCGGAGACATGCTCGGTGTTATACTCACCCCAAGATCTTTCTCCTTGAGTGAGGTTTGCAGTCTTTGGTCACCTAGCCTATACTCTGTCTGTGGTCTTCTGTGCCCTTCCCCTATCTTCATGACTTTGCATTTGGCAGGATTAAATTCGAGAAGCCATTTGCTGGACCAGGTGTCCAGTCTGTCCAGGTCTCTTTGAAGTCCTGCCTGGTCCTCATCAGATTTAATTCTCCTCATTAACTTCACATCATCTGCAAACAGGGACACTTCAGAGTCTAACCCTTCCGTCATGTCGTTCACATATACCAAAAATAGCACTGGTCCTAGGACCGACCCCTGTGGGACCCCGCTCGTCTCAGGTGCCCACTGTGATACATCATTACATACCATGACTCGTTGTTGCCTCCCTGTCAGGTATTCTCTGATCCATTGCAGTGCCCTTCCTGTTATATGCGCCTGATGCTCTAGCTTCTGCACTAATCTCTTGTGAGGAACTGTGTCAAAGGCCTTCTTGCAGTCCAAGAAGATGCAATCAACCCACCCCTCTCTCTCTTGTCTTACTTCTGTTATTTTATCATAAAACTCCAGAAGGTTTGTGACACAGGATTTGCCTTCCGTGAATCCGTGCTGGTTGGCATTTATACTCCTGTTCCGTTCCAGGTGCTCCACCACTCTCCTCCTGATAATCTTCTCCATAATTTGCATACTATACACGTCAATGACACAGGTCTATAGTTTAGTGCCTCTTTTCTGTCTCCTTTTTTGAAAATGGGAACTACATTTGCCGTCTTCCATACCTCAGGTAGTTGCCCAGTTTCCAGGGATGTGTTGAAGATTGTGGTAAGTGGTACGCACAACATATCTGCTCCCTCTCTAAGGACCCACGGAGAGATGTTGTCCGGTCCCATTGCCTTTGAGGTATCGATGTCCCTTAGCAGTTTCTTCACCTCCTCCTCATCTGTATGTATGTCGTCCAACACTTGTTGGTGTATTCCTTGCTGGTGTCCCCATCTGGTCTGTCCCCCCAGAGTCCTTCCTGTCTCTACTGTAAATACTTCCTTAAATCTCGTGTTGAGCTCCTCACATACCTCTTGATCGTTCCTTGTGAGTTCTCCACCTTCTTTCCTCAGCCTTATCACCTGGTCCTTGACTGTTGTCTTCCTCCTAATGTGGCTATACAGCAGTTTCGGGTCAGATTTGACTTTCGATGCTATGTCGTTTTCATACTGTCGCTGGGCCTCCCTCCTTATCTGTGCATACTCGTTTCTGGCTCTTCTACTAGTCTCCTTGTTTTCCTGGGTCCTATGCCTCCTGTACCTTTTCCATTCTCTGTTGCACTTAGTTTTTGCCTCCCTACACCTTCGGGTAAACCAAGGACTCGTTTTGGTCTTCCTATTATTTCTGTTTCCCTTGGGAACAAAACTTTCCTCTGCCTCCTTGCACTTTGTTGCCACATATTCCATCATCTCGTTTACTGATTTTCCTACCATTTCTCTGTCCCACTGAACCTCCTGCAGGAAGTTTCTCATACCTGTGTAGTCCCCCCTTTTATAGTTTGGCCTGTCCCCTTCAGTTCCTGTTACCTTCTCTACTTGTAACTCTACTATATAGTCAAAACTCAGAACCACATGATCGCTAGCTCTAAGGGGCCTCTCGTAAGTGATGACCTCAATGTCTGAACTGCTCAGGGTGAACACAAGATCCAGTCTTGCTGGCTCATCCTCCCCTCTCTCTCTGGTTGTGTCCCTGACATGTTGATGCATGAGGTTTTCAAGTACCACATCCATCATCTTGGCTCTCCATGTTTCGGGACCCCCATGTGGCTCCAGGTTTTCCCAGTCGATCTCCCTGTGGTTGAAATCGCCCATTACCAGTAACTTTGCTCTGCTCGAGTGAGCTCTTCTTGCCACCTCAGCCAGTGTGTCCACCATCACCCTGTTGTTTTCTTCGTACTCCTCTCTTGGCCTCCTGCAGTTCTGTGGTGGGTTATACATCACTCCAATGACTACTTTATGTTCTCCGGACTGAATTGTACCTACAATGTAGTCTCTTTCTCCAATCATGTCCATGCCTTCCATTTCCTCAAATCCCCATCGGTGTTTTATGAGCAGTGGAACCCCTCCTCCCCCCTCTACACCTTCTATCTTTCCTCAGGATCTGATATCCTGTTGGGAAGATTGTGTCTGTTATTGTCTCAGCGAGTTTTGTTTCTGTGACTGCTATGATGTCTGGGGATTTTCACTGATTCTTTCATTCCACTCCTCATGTTTATTCGTTATTCCATCCGCGTTTGTGTACCAAACCTTTAGTTTCTTTTCTATCATTGTGGTCATGCAAGAATATTGGGGTTGGGGAGGGAGAGCCTTCCTGGTGGGGGCCTATATGGGGCTGTGGTGTAGGTGGGGTTTGTGTTGATGGGGGGTGGGGTCAGAATGCCCATAAGGGACAGCTGTTGGGGTGAGGTTTGTGATATGGGGGGTTGGTGGTAGAGGGAACAGTGAGTAGGGTTGTAGTATAG